>NC_142647.1:25770075-26073106 GCF_053813885.1 Theobroma cacao
TTTATAGTCACCAATGCCTTTGTAAGCCTTATTACTCGCTTTAAATGGTTTTATAATGTCATTATTGATTTTAAGTTTAATTTTTTTGAATTTTTCATTAAAACAGATTATAATTGGATGTTTCCCTCGAGAAACGTGAAGCGAATCCCATCCATTGACAAGAAAAGTCCATTTATAGTCACCAATGCCTTTGTAAGCCTTATTACTCGCTTTAAATGGTTTTATAATCTCATTATTGATTTTAAGTTTAATTTTTTTACATTTTGTTGTTAAAACAGATTATAATAGGATGTTTCGCTCGAGAAACGTGAAGCGAATCCCATCCATTGACAAGAAAAGTCCATTTATAGTCACCAATGCCTTTGTAAGCCTTATTACTCGCTTTAAATGGTTTTATAATCTCATTATTGATTTTAAGTTTAATTTTTTTACATTTTGTTGTTAAAACAGATTATAATAGGATGTTTCGCTCGAGAAACGTGAAGCGAATCCCATCCATTGACAAGAAAAGTCCATTTATAGTCACCAATGCCTTTGTAAGTTTTATTACTCGCTTTAAATGGTTTTATAATCTGATTATTGATTTTAAGTTTAATTTTTTTGAATTTTTCATTAAAACAGATTATAATTGGATGTTTCCCTCGAGAAACTTGAAGCGAATCCCATCCATTGACAAGAAAAGTCCATTTATAGTCACCAATGCCTTTGTAAGCCTTATTACTCGCTTTAAATAATTTTATAATCTCATTATTGATTTTAAGTTTAATTTTTTTACATTTTGTTGTTAAAACAGATTATAATAGGATGTTTCGCTCGAGAAACGTGAAGCGAATCCCATCCATTGCCAAGAAAAGTCCATTTATAGTCACCAAGGCCTTTGTAAGTTTTATTACTCGCTTTAAATGGTTTTATAATCTCATTATTGATTTTAAGTTTAATTTTTTTGAATTTTTTGTTAAAACAGATTATAATTGGATGTTTCCCTCGAGAAACGTGAAGTGAATCCCATCTATTGACAAGAAAAGTCCATTTATGGTCACCAATGCCTTTGTAAGCCTTATTACTCGCTTTAAATGGTTTTATAATCTCATTATTGATTTTAAGTTTAATTTTTTTGAATTTTTTGTTAAAACAGATTATAATTGGATGTTTCCCTCGAGAAACGTGAAGCGAATCCCATCCATTGACAAGAAAAGTCCATTTATAGTCACCAATGCCTTTGTAAGCCTTATTACTCGCTTTAAATAATTTTATAATCTCATTATTGATTTTAAGTTTAATTTTTTTACATTTTGTTGTTAAAACAAATTATAATAGGATGTTTCGCTCGAGAAACGTGAAGCGAATCCCATCCATTGACAAGAAAAGTCCATTTATAGTCACCATTGCCTTTGTAAGTTTTATTACTCGCTTTAAATGGTTTTATAATCTCATTATTGATTTTAAGTTTAATTTTTTTGAATTTTTTGTTAAAACAGATTATAATTGGATGTTTCCCTCGAGAAACGTGAAGTGAATCCCATCTATTGACAAGAAAAGTCCATTTATGGTCACCAATGCCTTTGTAAGCCTTATTACTCGCTTTAAATGGTTTTATAATCTCATTATTGATTTTAAGTTTAATTTTTTTGAATTTTTTGTTAAAACAGATTATAATTGGATGTTTCCCTCGAGAAACGTGAAGCGAATCCCATCCATTGACAAGAAAAGTCCATTTATAGTCACCAATGCCTTTGTAAGTCTTATTACTCGCTTTAAATGGTTTTATAATCTCATTATTGATTTTAAGTTGAATTTTTTTGAATTTTTTGTTAAAACAGATTATAATTGGATTTTTCCCTCGAGAAACGTGAAGTGAATCCCATCTATTGACAAGAAAAGTCCATTTATGGTCACCAATGCCTTTGTAAGCCTTATTACTCGCTTTAAATGGTTTTATAATCTCATTATTGATTTTAAGTTTAAATTTTTTGAATTTTTTGTTAAAACAGATTATAATTGGATGTTTCCCTCGAGAAACGTGAAGCGAATCCCATCCATTGACAAGAAAAGTCCATTTATAGTCACCAATGCCTTTGTAAGCCTTATTACTCGCTTTAAATAATTTTATAATCTCGTTATTGATTTTAAGTTCAATTTTTTTACATTTTTTGTTAAAACAGATTATAATTGGATGTTTCCCTCGGGAAACATGAAGTGAATCCCATCCATTGACAAGAAAAGTCCATTTATAGTCACCAATGCCTTTGTAAGCCTTATTACTCGCTTTAAATGGTTTTATAATCTGATTATTGATTTTAAGTTTAATTTTTTTGAATTTTTTGTTAAAACGGATTATAATTGGATGTTTCCCTCGAGAAACGTGAAGCGAATCCCATCCATTGACAAGAAAAGTCCATTTATAGTCACCAATGCCTTTGTAAGCCTTATTACTCGCTTTAAATGGTTTTATAATCTCATTATTGATTTTAAGTTTAATTTTTTTACATTTTTTGTTAAAACAGATTATAATTGGATGTTTCCCTCGGGAAACGTGAAGTGAATCCCATCTATTGACAAGAAAAGTCTAGTTATAGTCACCAATGCCTTTGTAAGCCTTATTACTCACTTTAAATGGTTTTATAATCTCATTATTGATCTTAAGTTTAATTTTTTTTACATTTTTTGTTAACACAGATTATAATTGGATGTTTCACTCGAAAAACGTGAAGCGAATGCCGTCCATGGACAGGAAAAGTCCATTTATAGTCACCAATGCCTTTGTAAGCCTTATTACTCGCTTTAAATGGTTTTATAATCTCATTATTGATTTTAAGTTTAATTTTTTTACATTTTGTTGTTAAAACAGATTATAATAGGATGTTTCGCTCGAGAAACGTGAAGCGAATCCCATCCATTGACAAGAAAAGTCCATTTATAGTCACCAATGCCTTTGTAAGCCTTATTACTCGCTTTAAATGGTTTTATAATCTCATTATTGATTTTAAGTTTAATTTTTTTGAATTTTTCATTAAAACAGATTATAATTGGATGTTTCCCTCGAGAAACGTGAAGCGAATCCCATCCATTGACAAGAAAAGTCCATTTATAGTCACCAATGCCTTTGTAAGCCTTATTACTCGCTTTAAATGGTTTTATAATCTCATTATTGATTTTAAGTTTAATTTTTTTACATTTTGTTGTTAAAACAGATTATAATAGGATGTTTCGCTCGAGAAACGTGAAGCGAATCCCATCCATTGACAAGAAAAGTCCATTTATAGTCACCAATGCCTTTGTAAGTTTTATTACTCGCTTTAAATGGTTTTATAATCTCATTATTGATTTTAAGTTGAATTTTTTTGAATTTTTTGTTAAAACAGATTATAATTGGATGTTTCCCTCGAGAAACGTGAAGTGAATCCCATCTATTGACAAGAAAAGTCCATTTATGGTCACCAATGCCTTTGTAAGCCTTATTACTCGCTTTAAATGGTTTTATAATCTCATTATTGATTTTAAGTTTAATTTTTTTGAATTTTTTGTTAAAACAGATTATAATTGGATGTTTCCCTCGAGAAACGTGAAGCGAATCCCATCCATTGACAAGAAAAGTCCATTTATAGTCACCAATGCCTTTGTAGGCCTTATTACTCGCTTTAAATGGTTTTATAATCTCATTATTGATTTTAAGTTTAATTTTTTTACATTTTTTGTTAAAACAGATTATAATTGGATGTTTCCCTCGGGAAACGTGAAGTGAATCCCATCTATTGACAAGAAAAGTCTAGTTATAGTCACCAATGCCTTTGTAAGCCTTATTACTCGCTTTAAATGGTTTTATAATCTCATTATTGATTTTAAGTTTAATTTTTTTACTTTTTTTGTTAAAACAGATTATAATTGGATGTTTCGCTCGAGAAACGTGAAGCGAATCCCATCCATTGACAAGAAAAGTCCATTTATAGTCACCAATGCCTTTGTAAGCCTTATTACTCGCTTTAAATAATTTTATAATCTCGTTATTGATTTTAAGTTCAATTTTTTTACATTTTTTGTTAAAACAGATTATAATTGGATGTTTCCCTCGGGAAACATGAAGTGAATCCCATCCATTGACAAGAAAAGTCCATTTATAGTCACCAATGCCTTTGTAAGCCTTATTACTCGCTTTAAATGGTTTTATAATCTGATTATTGATTTTAAGTTTAATTTTTTTGAATTTTTTGTTAAAACGGATTATAATTGGATGTTTCCCTCGAGAAACGTGAAGCGAATCCCATCCATTGACAAGAAAAGTCCATTTATAGTCACCAATGCCTTTGTAAGCCTTATTACTCGCTTTAAATGGTTTTATAATCTCATTATTGATTTTAAGTTTAATTTTTTTACATTTTTGGTTAAAACAGATTATAATTGGATGTTTCCCTCGGGAAACGTGAAGTGAATCCCATCTATTGACAAGAAAAGTCTAGTTATAGTCACCAATGCCTTTGTAAGCCTTATTACTCACTTTAAATGGTTTTATAATCTCATTATTGATCTTAAGTTTAATTTTTTTTACATTTTTTGTTAACACAGATTATAATTGGATGTTTCCCTCGAGAAACGTGAAGCGAATCCCATCCATTGACAAGAAAAGTCCATTTATAGTCACCAATGCCTTTGTAAGCCTTATTACTCGCTTTAAATGGTTTTATAATCTCATTATTGATTTTAAGTTTAATTTTTTTACATTTTTTGTTAAAACAGATTATAATTGGATGTTTCCCTCGGGAAACGTGAAGTGAATCCCATCTATTGACAAGAAAAGTCTAGTTATAGTCACCAATGCCTTTGTAAGCCTTATTACTCACTTTAAATGGTTTTATAATCTCATTATTGATCTTAAGTTTAATTTTTTTTACATTTTTTGTTAACACAGATTATAATTGGATGTTTCGCTCGAAAAACGTGAAGCGAATGCCGTCCATGGACAGGAAAAGTCCATTTATAGTCACCAATGCCTTTGTAAGCCTTATTACTCGCTTTAAATGGTTTTATAATCTCATTATTGATTTTAAGTTTAATTTTTTTACATTTTGTTATTAAAACAGATTATAATAGGATGTTTCGCTCGAGAAACGTGAAGCGAATCCCATCCATTGACAAGAAAAGTCCATTTATAGTCACCAATGCCTTTGTAAGCCTTATTACTCGCTTTAAATGGTTTTATAATGTCATTATTGATTTTAAGTTTAATTTTTTTGAATTTTTCATTAAAACAGATTATAATTGGATGTTTCCCTCGAGAAACGTGAAGCGAATCCCATCCATTGACAAGAAAAGTCCATTTATAGTCACCAATGCCTTTGTAAGCCTTATTACTCGCTTTAAATGGTTTTATAATCTCATTATTGATTTTAAGTTTAATTTTTTTACATTTTGTTGTTAAAACAGATTATAATAGGATGTTTCGCTCGAGAAACGTGAAGCGAATCCCATCCATTGACAAGAAAAGTCCATTTATAGTCACCAATGCCTTTGTAAGCCTTATTACTCGCTTTAAATGGTTTTATAATCTCATTATTGATTTTAAGTTTAATTTTTTTACATTTTGTTGTTAAAACAGATTATAATAGGATGTTTCGCTCGAGAAACGTGAAGCGAATCCCATCCATTGACAAGAAAAGTCCATTTATAGTCACCAATGCCTTTGTAAGTTTTATTACTCGCTTTAAATGGTTTTATAATCTGATTATTGATTTTAAGTTTAATTTTTTTGAATTTTTCGTTAAAACAGATTATAATTGGATGTTTCCCTCGAGAAACTTGAAGCGAATCCCATCCATTGACAAGAAAAGTCCATTTATAGTCACCAATGCCTTTGTAAGCCTTATTACTCGCTTTAAATAATTTTATAATCTCATTATTGATTTTAAGTTTAATTTTTTTACATTTTGTTGTTAAAACAGATTATAATAGGATGTTTCGCTCGAGAAACGTGAAGCGAATCCCATCCATTGCCAAGAAAAGTCCATTTATAGTCACCAAGGCCTTTGTAAGTTTTATTACTCGCTTTAAATGGTTTTATAATCTCATTATTGATTTTAAGTTTAATTTTTTTGAATTTTTTGTTAAAACAGATTATAATTGGATGTTTCCCTCGAGAAACGTGAAGTGAATCCCATCTATTGACAAGAAAAGTCCATTTATGGTCACCAATGCCTTTGTAAGCCTTATTACTCGCTTTAAATGGTTTTATAATCTCATTATTGATTTTAAGTTTAATTTTTTTGAATTTTTTGTTAAAACAGATTATAATTGGATGTTTCCCTCGAGAAACGTGAAGCGAATCCCATCCATTGACAAGAAAAGTCCATTTATAGTCACCAATGCCTTTGTAAGCCTTATTACTCGCTTTAAATAATTTTATAATCTCATTATTGATTTTAAGTTTAATTTTTTTGAATTTTTCATTAAAACAGATTATAATTGGATGTTTCCCTCGAGAAACGTGAAGCGAATCCCATCCATTGACAAGAAAAGTCCATTTATAGTCACCAATGCCTTTGTAAGCCTTATTACTCGCTTTAAATGGTTTTATAATCTCATTATTGATTTTAAGTTTAATTTTTTTACATTTTGTTGTTAAAACAGATTATAATAGGATGTTTCGCTCGAGAAACGTGAAGCGAATCCCATCCATTGACAAGAAAAGTCCATTTATAGTCACCAATGCCTTTGTAAGCCTTATTACTCGCTTTAAATGGTTTTATAATCTCATTATTGATTTTAAGTTTAATTTTTTTACATTTTGTTGTTAAAACAGATTATAATAGGATGTTTCGCTCGAGAAACGTGAAGCGAATCCCATCCATTGACAAGAAAAGTCCATTTATAGTCACCAATGCCTTTGTAAGTTTTATTACTCGCTTTAAATGGTTTTATAATCTGATTATTGATTTTAAGTTTAATTTTTTTGAATTTTTCGTTAAAACAGATTATAATTGGATGTTTCCCTCGAGAAACTTGAAGCGAATCCCATCCATTGACAAGAAAAGTCCATTTATAGTCACCAATGCCTTTGTAAGCCTTATTACTCGCTTTAAATAATTTTATAATCTCATTATTGATTTTAAGTTTAATTTTTTTACATTTTGTTGTTAAAACAGATTATAATAGGATGTTTCGCTCGAGAAACGTGAAGCGAATCCCATCCATTGCCAAGAAAAGTCCATTTATAGTCACCAAGGCCTTTGTAAGTTTTATTACTCGCTTTAAATGGTTTTATAATCTCATTATTGATTTTAAGTTTAATTTTTTTGAATTTTTTGTTAAAACAGATTATAATTGGATGTTTCCCTCGAGAAACGTGAAGTGAATCCCATCTATTGACAAGAAAAGTCCATTTATGGTCACCAATGCCTTTGTAAGCCTTATTACTCGCTTTAAATGGTTTTATAATCTCATTATTGATTTTAAGTTTAATTTTTTTGAATTTTTTGTTAAAACAGATTATAATTGGATGTTTCCCTCGAGAAACGTGAAGCGAATCCCATCCATTGACAAGAAAAGTCCATTTATAGTCACCAATGCCTTTGTAGGCCTTATTACTCGCTTTAAATGGTTTTATAATCTCATTATTGATTTTAAGTTTAATTTTTTTACATTTTTTGTTAAAACAGATTATAATTGGATGTTTCCCTCGGGAAACGTGAAGTGAATCCCATCTATTGACAAGAAAAGTCTAGTTATAGTCACCAATGCCTTTGTAAGCCTTATTACTCGCTTTAAATGGTTTTATAATCTCATTATTGATTTTAAGTTTAATTTTTTTACATTTTTTGTTAAAACAGATTATAATTGGATGTTTCGCTCGAGAAACGTGAAGCGAATCCCATCCATTGACAAGAAAAGTCCATTTATAGTCACCAATGCCTTTGTAAGCCTTATTACTCGCTTTAAATAATTTTATAATCTCGTTATTGATTTTAAGTTCAATTTTTTTACATTTTTTGTTAAAACAGATTATAATTGGATGTTTCCCTCGGGAAACATGAAGTGAATCCCATCCATTGACAAGAAAAGTCCATTTATAGTCACCAATGCCTTTGTAAGCCTTATTACTCGCTTTAAATGGTTTTATAATCTGATTATTGATTTTAAGTTTAATTTTTTTGAATTTTTTGTTAAAACGGATTATAATTGGATGTTTCCCTCGAGAAACGTGAAGCGAATCCCATCCATTGACAAGAAAAGTCCATTTATAGTCACCAATGCCTTTGTAAGCCTTATTACTCGCTTTAAATGGTTTTATAATCTCATTATTGATTTTAAGTTTAATTTTTTTACATTTTTTGTTAAAACAGATTATAATTGGATGTTTCCCTCGGGAAACGTGAAGTGAATCCCATCTATTGACAAGAAAAGTCTAGTTATAGTCACCAATGCCTTTGTAAGCCTTATTACTCACTTTAAATGGTTTTATAATCTCATTATTGATCTTAAGTTTAATTTTTTTTACATTTTTTGTTAACACAGATTATAATTGGATGTTTCGCTCGAAAAACGTGAAGCGAATGCCGTCCATGGACAGGAAAAGTCCATTTATAGTCACCAATGCCTTTGTAAGCCTTATTACTCGCTTTAAATGGTTTTATAATCTCATTATTGATTTTAAGTTTAATTTTTTTACATTTTGTTATTAAAACAGATTATAATAGGATGTTTCGCTCGAGAAACGTGAAGCGAATCCCATCCATTGACAAGAAAAGTCCATTTATAGTCACCAATGCCTTTGTAAGCCTTATTACTCGCTTTAAATGGTTTTATAATGTCATTATTGATTTTAAGTTTAATTTTTTTGAATTTTTCATTAAAACAGATTATAATTGGATGTTTCCCTCGAGAAACGTGAAGCGAATCCCATCCATTGACAAGAAAAGTCCATTTATAGTCACCAATGCCTTTGTAAGCCTTATTACTCGCTTTAAATGGTTTTATAATCTCATTATTGATTTTAAGTTTAATTTTTTTACATTTTGTTGTTAAAACAGATTATAATAGGATGTTTCGCTCGAGAAACGTGAAGCGAATCCCATCCATTGACAAGAAAAGTCCATTTATAGTCACCAATGCCTTTGTAAGCCTTATTACTCGCTTTAAATGGTTTTATAATCTCATTATTGATTTTAAGTTTAATTTTTTTACATTTTGTTGTTAAAACAGATTATAATAGGATGTTTCGCTCGAGAAACGTGAAGCAAATCCCATCCATTGACAAGAAAAGTCCATTTATAGTCACCAATGCCTTTGTAAGTTTTATTACTCGCTTTAAACGGTTTTATAATCTGATTATTGATTTTAAGTTTAATTTTTTTGAATTTTTCGTTAAAACAGATTATAATTGGATGTTTCCCTCGAGAAACTTGAAGCGAATCCCATCCATTGACAAGAAAAGTCCATTTATAGTCACCAATGCCTTTGTAAGCCTTATTACTCGCTTTAAATAATTTTATAATCTCATTATTGATTTTAAGTTTAATTTTTTTACATTTTGTTGTTAAAACAGATTATAATAGGATGTTTCGCTCGAGAAACGTGAAGCGAATCCCATCCATTGCCAAGAAAAGTCCATTTATAGTCACCAAGGCCTTTGTAAGTTTTATTACTCGCTTTAAATGGTTTTATAATCTCATTATTGATTTTAAGTTTAATTTTTTTGAATTTTTTGTTAAAACAGATTATAATTGGATGTTTCCCTCGAGAAACGTGAAGTGAATCCCATCTATTGACAAGAAAAGTCCATTTATGGTCACCAATGCCTTTGTAAGCCTTATTACTCGCTTTAAATGGTTTTATAATCTCATTATTGATTTTAAGTTTAATTTTTTTGAATTTTTTGTTAAAACAGATTATAATTGGATGTTTCCCTCGAGAAACGTGAAGCGAATCCCATCCATTGACAAGAAAAGTCCATTTATAGTCACCAATGCCTTTGTAAGCCTTATTACTCGCTTTAAATAATTTTATAATCTCATTATTGATTTTAAGTTTAATTTTTTTACATTTTGTTGTTAAAACAAATTATAATAGGATGTTTCGCTCGAGAAACGTGAAGCGAATCCCATCCATTGACAAGAAAAGTCCATTTATAGTCACCATTGCCTTTGTAAGTTTTATTACTCGCTTTAAATGGTTTTATAATCTCATTATTGATTTTAAGTTTAATTTTTTTGAATTTTTTGTTAAAACAGATTATAATTGGATGTTTCCCTCGAGAAACGTGAAGTGAATCCCATCTATTGACAAGAAAAGTCCATTTATGGTCACCAATGCCTTTGTATGCCTTATTACTCGCTTTAAATGGTTTTATAATCTCATTATTGATTTTAAGTTTAATTTTTTTGAATTTTTTGTTAAAACAGATTATAATTGGATGTTTCCCTCGAGAAACGTGAAGCGAATCCCATCCATTGACAAGAAAAGTCCATTTATAGTCACCAATGCCTTTGTAAGTCTTATTACTCGCTTTAAATGGTTTTATAATCTCATTATTGATTTTAAGTTGAATTTTTTTGAATTTTTTGTTAAAACAGATTATAATTGGATGTTTCCCTCGAGAAACGTGAAGTGAATCCCATCTATTGACAAGAAAAGTCCATTTATGGTCACCAATGCCTTTGTAAGCCTTATTACTCGCTTTAAATGGTTTTATAATCTCATTATTGATTTTAAGTTTAAATTTTTTGAATTTTTTGTTAAAACAGATTATAATTGGATGTTTCCCTCGAGAAACGTGAAGCGAATCCCATCCATTGACAAGAAAAGTCCATTTATAGTCACCAATGCCTTTGTAAGCCTTATTACTCGCTTTAAATAATTTTATAATCTCGTTATTGATTTTAAGTTCAATTTTTTTACATTTTTTGTTAAAACAGATTATAATTGGATGTTTCCCTCGGGAAACATGAAGTGAATCCCATCCATTGACAAGAAAAGTCCATTTATAGTCACCAATGCCTTTGTAAGCCTTATTACTCGCTTTAAATGGTTTTATAATCTGATTATTGATTTTAAGTTTAATTTTTTTGAATTTTTTGTTAAAACGGATTATAATTGGATGTTTCCCTCGAGAAACGTGAAGCGAATCCCATCCATTGACAAGAAAAGTCCATTTATAGTCACCAATGCCTTTGTAAGCCTTATTACTCGCTTTAAATGGTTTTATAATCTCATTATTGATTTTAAGTTTAATTTTTTTACATTTTTTGTTAAAACAGATTATAATTGGATGTTTCCCTCGGGAAACGTGAAGTGAATCCCATCTATTGACAAGAAAAGTCTAGTTATAGTCACCAATGCCTTTGTAAGCCTTATTACTCACTTTAAATGGTTTTATAATCTCATTATTGATCTTAAGTTTAATTTTTTTTACATTTTTTGTTAACACAGATTATAATTGGATGTTTCGCTCGAAAAACGTGAAGCGAATGCCGTCCATGGACAGGAAAAGTCCATTTATAGTCACCAATGCCTTTGTAAGCCTTATTACTCGCTTTAAATGGTTTTATAATCTCATTATTGATTTTAAGTTTAATTTTTTTACATTTTGTTGTTAAAACAGATTATAATAGGATGTTTCGCTCGAGAAACGTGAAGCGAATCCCATCCATTGACAAGAAAAGTCCATTTATAGTCACCAATGCCTTTGTAAGCCTTATTACTCGCTTTAAATGGTTTTATAATCTCATTATTGATTTTAAGTTTAATTTTTTTGAATTTTTCATTAAAACAGATTATAATTGGATGTTTCCCTCGAGAAACGTGAAGCGAATCCCATCCATTGACAAGAAAAGTCCATTTATAGTCACCAATGCCTTTGTAAGCCTTATTACTCGCTTTAAATGGTTTTATAATCTCATTATTGATTTTAAGTTTAATTTTTTTACGTTTTGTTGTTAAAACAGATTATAATAGGATGTTTCGCTCGAGAAACGTGAAGCGAATCCCATCCATTGACAAGAAAAGTCCATTTATAGTCACCAATGCCTTTGTAAGTTTTATTACTCGCTTTAAATGGTTTTATAATCTCATTATTGATTTTAAGTTGAATTTTTTTGAATTTTTTGTTAAAACAGATTATAATTGGATGTTTCCCTCGAGAAACGTGAAGTGAATCCCATCTATTGACAAGAAAAGTCCATTTATGGTCACCAATGCCTTTGTAAGCCTTATTACTCGCTTTAAATGGTTTTATAATCTCATTATTGATTTTAAGTTTAATTTTTTTGAATTTTTTGTTAAAACAGATTATAATTGGATGTTTCCCTCGAGAAACGTGAAGCGAATCCCATCCATTGACAAGAAAAGTCCATTTATAGTCACCAATGCCTTTGTAGGCCTTATTACTCGCTTTAAATGGTTTTATAATCTCATTATTGATTTTAAGTTTAATTTTTTTACATTTTTTGTTAAAACAGATTATAATTGGATGTTTCCCTCGGGAAACGTGAAGTGAATCCCATCTATTGACAAGAAAAGTCTAGTTATAGTCACCAATGCCTTTGTAAGCCTTATTACTCGCTTTAAATGGTTTTATAATCTCATTATTGATTTTAAGTTTAATTTTTTTACATTTTTTGTTAAAACAGATTATAATTGGATGTTTCGCTCGAGAAACGTGAAGCGAATCCCATCCATTGACAAGAAAAGTCCATTTATAGTCACCAATGCCTTTGTAAGCCTTATTACTCGCTTTAAATAATTTTATAATCTCGTTATTGATTTTAAGTTCAATTTTTTTACATTTTTTGTTAAAACAGATTACAATTGGATGTTTCCCTCGGGAAACATGAAGTGAATCCCATCCATTGACAAGAAAAGTCCATTTATAGTCACCAATGCCTTTGTAAGCCTTATTACTCGCTTTAAATGGTTTTATAATCTGATTATTGATTTTAAGTTTAATTTTTTTGAATTTTTTGTTAAAACGGATTATAATTGGATGTTTCCCTCGAGAAACGTGAAGCGAATCCCATCCATTGACAAGAAAAGTCCATTTATAGTCACCAATGCCTTTGTAAGCCTTATTACTCGCTTTAAATGGTTTTATAATCTCATTATTGATTTTAAGTTTAATTTTTTTACATTTTTTGTTAAAACAGATTATAATTGGATGTTTCCCTCGGGAAACGTGAAGTGAATCCCATCTATTGACAAGAAAAGTCTAGTTATAGTCACCAATTCCTTTGTAAGCCTTATTACTCACTTTAAATGGTTTTATAATCTCATTATTGATCTTAAGTTTAATTTTTTTTACATTTTTTGTTAACACAGATTATAATTGGATGTTTCGCTCGAAAAACGTGAAGCGAATGCCGTCCATGGACAGGAAAAGTCCATTTATAGTCACCAATGCCTTTGTAAGCCTTATTACTCGCTTTAAATGGTTTTATAATCTCATTATTGATTTTAAGTTTAATTTTTTTACATTTTGTTGATAAAACAGATTATAATAGGATGTTTCGCTCGAGAAACGTGAAGCGAATCCCATCCATTGACAAGAAAAGTCCATTTATAGTCACCAATGCCTTTGTAAGCCTTATTACTCGCTTTAAATGGTTTTATAATCTCATTATTGATTTTAAGTTTAATTTTTTTGAATTTTTCATTAAAACAGATTATAATTGGATGTTTCCCTCGAGAAACGTGAAGCGAATCCCATCCATTGACAAGAAAAGTCCATTTATAGTCACCAATGCCTTTGTAAGCCTTATTACTCGCTTTAAATGGTTTTATAATCTCATTATTGATTTTAACTTTAATTTTTTTACATTTTGTTGTTAAAACAGATTATAATAGGATGTTTCGCTCGAGAAACGTGAAGCGAATCCCATCCATTGACAAGAAAAGTCCATTTATAGTCACCAATGCCTTTGTAAGTTTTATTACTCGCTTTAAATGGTTTTATAATCTCATTATTGATTTTAAGTTGAATTTTTTTGAATTTTTTGTTAAAACAGATTATAATTGGATGTTTCCCTCGAGAAACGTGAAGTGAATCCCATCTATTGACAAGAAAAGTCCATTTATGGTCACCAATGCCTTTGTAAGCCTTATTACTCGCTTTAAATGGCTTTATAATCTCATTATTGATTTTAAGTTTAATTTTTTTGAATTTTTTGTTAAAACAGATTATAATTGGATGTTTCCCTCGAGAAACGTGAAGCGAATCCCATCCATTGACAAGAAAAGTCCATTTATAGTCACCAATGCCTTTGTAGGCCTTATTACTCGCTTTAAATGGTTTTATAATCTCATTATTGATTTTAAGTTTAATTTTTTTACATTTTTTGTTAAAACAGATTATAATTGGATGTTTCCCTCGGGAAACGTGAAGTGAATCCAATCTATTGACAAGAAAAGTCTAGTTATAGTCACCAATGCCTTTGTAAGCCTTATTACTCGCTTTAAATGGTTTTATAATCTCATTATTGATTTTAAGTTTAATTTTTTTACATTTTTTGTTAAAACAGATTATAATTGGATGTTTCCCTCGGGAAACATGAAGTGAATCCCATCCATTGGCAAGAAAAGTCCATTTATAGTCACCAATGCCTTTGTAAGCCTTATTACTCGCTTTAAATGGTTTTATAATCTGATTATTGATTTTAAGTTTAATTTTTTTAAATTTTTCATTAAAACGGATTATAATTGGATGTTTCCCTCGAGAAACGTGAAGCGAATCCCATCCATTGATAAGAAAAGTCCATTTATAGTCACCAATGCCTTTGTAAGCCTTATTACTCGCTTTAAATGATTTTATAATCTCATTATTGATTTTAAGTTTAATTTTTTTGAATTTTTCATTAAAACAGATTATAATTGGATGTTTCCCTCGAGAAACGTGAAGCGAATCCCATCCATTGACAAGAAAAGTCCATTTATAGTCACCAATGCCTTTGTAAGCCTTATTACTCGCTTTAAATGGTTTTATAATCTCGTAATTGATTTTAAGTTGAACTTTTTTGCATTTTTCGTTAAAACAGATTATAATTGGATGTTTCCCTTGGGAAACGTGAAGTGAATCCCATCTATTGACAAGAAAATTCCATTTATAGTCACCAATGCCTTTGTAAGCCTTATTACTCGCTTTAAATGGTTTTATAATCTGATTATTGATTTTAAGTTTAATTTTTTTGAATTTTTTGTTAAAACAGATTATAATTGGACGTTTCCCTCGGGAAACATTAAGCGAATCCCATCCATTGACAAGAAAAGTCCATTTATAGTCACCAATGCCTTTGTAAGCCTTATTACTCGCTTTAAATGGTTTTATAATCTCGTAATTGATTTTAAGTTGAATTTTTTTGAATTTTTTGTTAAAACAGATTATAATTGGATGTTTCCCTCGGGAAACGTGAAGCGAATCCCATCCATTGACAAAAAAAGTCCATTTATAGTCACCAATGCCTTTGTAAGCCTTATTACTCGCTTTAAATGGTTTTATAATCTCATTACTGATTTTAAGTTTAATTTTTTTACATTTTTTGTTAAAACAGATTATAATAGGATGTTTACCTCGGGAAACGTGAAGCGAATCCCATCCATTGACAAGAAAAGTCCATTTATAGTCACCAATGTCTTTGTAAGTCTTATTACTCGCTTTAAATGGTTTTATAATCTCGTTATTGATTTTAAGATGAACTTTTTTGCATTTTTCATTAAAACAGATTATAATTGGATGTTTTCCTCGGGAAACGTGAAGCGAATCCCATCCATTCGAGAGAAAAGTCCGTTTATAGTCACCAATGCCTTTGTAAACCTTATTACTCGCTTTAAATGGTTTTATAATCTCATTATTGATTTTAGGCTGAATTTTTTTGAATTTTTTGTTAAAACAGATTATAATTGGATGTTTCCCTCGAGAAACGTGAAGCGTATCCCATCCATTGACAAGAAAAGTCCATTCATAATCACCAAAGCCTTTGTAAGCCTTATTACTCGCTTTAAATGTTTTTTTAATCTCGTTACTGATTTTAAGTTGAACTTTTTTGCAATTTTCGTTAAAACAGATTATAATTGGATGTTTCCCTCGGGAAACGTGAAGCGAATCCCATCCATTCAAGAGAAAGGTCCATTTATAGTCACCAATGCCTTTGTAAGCCTTATTACTCACTTTAAATGGTTTTATAATCTCATTATTGATCTTAAGTTTAATTTTTTTACATTTTTTGTTAAAACAAATTATAATTGGATGTTTCGCTCGAGAAACGTGAAGCGAATGCCATCCATTGACAAGAAAAGTCCATTTATAATAACCAATGCCTTTGTAAGCCTTATTACTCGCTTTAAATGGTTTTATAATCTCATTACTGAATTTAAGTTTAATTTTTTTACATTTTTTGTTAAAACAGATTATAATAGGATGTTTCCCTCGGGAAACGTGAAGTGAATCCCATCCATTGACAAGAAAAGTCCATTTATAGTAACCAATGCCTTTGTAAGCCTTATTACTCGCTTTAAATGGTTTTATAATCTCATTATTGATTTTAAGTTTAATTTTTTTGAATTTTTTGTTAAAACAGATTATAATTGGACGTTTCCCTCGGGAAACATTAAGCGAATCCCATCCATTGACAAGAAAAGTCCATTTATAGTCACCAATGCCTTTGTAAGCCTTATTACTCGCTTTAAATGGTTTTATAATCTCATTATTGATTTTAAGTTTAATTTTTTTACATTTTTTGTTAAAACAGATTATAATTGGATGTTTCCCTCGGGAAACATGAAGTGAATCCCATCCATTGACAAGAAAAGTCCATTTATAGTCACCAATGCCTTTGTAAGCCTTATTACTCGCTTTAAATGGTTTTATAATCTGATTATTGATTTTAAGTTTAATTTTTTTAAATTTTTCATTAAAACGGATTATAATTGGATGTTTCCCTCGAGAAACGTGAAGCGAATCCCATCCATTGATAAGAAAAGTCCATTTATAGTCACCAATGCCTTTGTAAGCCTTATTACTCGCTTTAAATGGTTTTATAATCTCATTATTGATTTTAAGTTTAATTTTTTTGAATTTTTCATTAAAACAGATTATAATTGGATGTTTCCCTCGAGAAACGTGAAGCGAATCCCATCCATTGACAAGAAAAGTCCATTTATAGTCACCAATGCCTTTGTAAGCCTTATTACTCGCTTTAAATGGTTTTATAATCTGATTATTGATTTTAAGTTTAATTTTTTTGAATTTTTCGTTAAAACAGATTATAATTGGATGTTTCCCTCGAGAAACGTGAAGCGAATCCCATCCATTGACAAGAAAAGTCCATTTATAGTCACCAATGCCTTTGTAAGCCTTATTACTCGCTTTAAATGGTTTTATAATCTCATTACTGATTTTAAGTTTAATTTTTTTACATTTTTTGTTAAAACAGATTATAATAGGATGTTTACCTCGGGAAACGTGAAGCGAATCCCATCCATTGACAAGAAAAGTCCATTTATAGTCACCAATGTCTTTGTAAGTCTTATTACTCGCTTTAAATGGTTTTATAATCTCGTTATTGATTTTAAGATGAACTTTTTTGCATTTTTCATTAAAACAGATTATAATTGGATGTTTTCCTCGGGAAACGTGAAGCGAATCCCATCCATTCGAGAGAAAAGTCCGTTTATAGTCACCAATGCCTTTGTAAGCCTTATTACTCGCTTTAAATGGTTTTATAATCTCATTATTGATTTTAGGCTGAATTTTTTTGAATTTTTTGTTAAAACAGATTATAATTGGATGTTTCCCTCGAGAAACGTGAAGCGTATCCCATCCATTGACAAGAAAAGTCCATTCATAATCACCAAAGCCTTTGTAAGCCTTATTACTCGCTTTAAATGTTTTTTTAATCTCGTTACTGATTTTAAGTTGAACTTTTTTGCATTTTTCGTTAAAACAGATTATAATTGGATGTTTCCCTCGGGAAACGTGAAGCGAATCCCATCCATTCAAGAGAAAGGTCCATTTATAGTCACCAATGCCTTTGTAAGCCTTATTACTCACTTTAAATGGTTTTATAATCTCATTATTGATCTTAAGTTTAACTTTTTTACATTTTTTGTTAAAACAAATTATAATTGGATGTTTCGCTCGAGAAACGTGAAGCGAATGCCATCCATTGACAAGAAAAGTCCATTTATAGTCACCAATGCCTTTGTAAGCCTTATTACTCGCTTTAAATGGTTTTATAATCTCATTACTGAATTTAAGTTTAATTTTTTTACATTTTTTATTAAAACAGATTATAATAGGATGTTTCCCTCGGGAAACGTGAAGTGAATCCCATCCATTGACAAGAAAAGTCCATTTATAGTAACCAATGCCTTTGTAAGCCTTATTACTCGCTTTAAATGGTTTTATAATCTCATTATTGATTTTAAGTTTAATTTTTTTGAATTTTTTGTTAAAACAGATTATAATTGGACGTTTCCCTCGGGAAACATTAAGCGAATCCCATCCATTGACAAGAAAAGTCCATTTATAGTCACCAATGCCTTTGTAAGCCTTATTACTCGCTTTAAATGGTTTTTAATCTCATTATTGATTTTAAGTTGAATTTTTTTGACTTTTTTGTTAAAACAGATTATAATTGGACGTTTCTCTCGGGAAACGTGAAGCGAATCTCATCCATTCAAGACAAAAGTCCATTTATAGTCACCAATGCCTTTGTAAGCCTTATTACTCGCTTTAAATGGTTTTATAATCTGGTTATTGATTTTAAGTTTAATTTTTTTGAATTTTTTGTTAAAACAGATTATAATTGGACGTTTCCCTCGGGAAACGTGAAGTGAATCTCATCCATTCAAGACAAAAGTCCATTTATAGTCACCAATGCCTTTGTAAGCCTTATTACTCGCTTTAAATGGTTTTATAATCTCATTATTGATTTTAAGTTTAATTTTTTTCAATTTTTCGTTAAAACAGATTATAATTGGATGTTTCCCTCGAGAAACGTGAAGCGAATCCCATCCATTGACAAGAAAAGTCCATTTATAGTCACCAATGCCTTTGTAAGCCTTATTACTCGCTTTAAATGGTTTTATAATCTCATTATTGATTTTAAGTTTAATTTTTTTGAATTTTTCATTAAAACAGATTATAATTGGATGTTTCCCTCCGGGAAACGTGAAGTGAATCCCATCCATTGACAAGAAAAGTATATTTATAGTCACCAATGCCTTTGTAAGCCTTATTACTCGCTTTAAATGGTTTTATAATCTGATTATTGATTTTAAGTTTAATTTTTTTGAATTTTTTGTTAAAACAGATTATAATTGGATGTTTCGCTCGAAAAACGTGAAGCGAATCCCATCCATTGACAAGAAAAGTCCATTTATAGTCACCAATGCCTTTGTAAGCCTTATTACTCGCTTTAAATGGTTTTATAATCTCATTATTGATTTTAAGTTTAATTTTTTTACATTTTTTGTTAAAACAGATTATAATTGGATGTTTCCCTCGGGAAACGTGAAGTGAATCCCATCTGTTGACAAGAAAAGTCTAGTTATAGTCACCAATGCCTTTGTAAGCCTTATTACTCACTTTAAATGGTTTTATAATCTCATTATTGATCTTAAGTTTAATTTTTTTTATATTTTTTCTTAAAACAGATTATAATTGGATGTTTCGCTCGAAAAGCGTGAAGCGAATTCCATCCATTGACAAGAAAAGTCCATTTATAGTCACCAATGCCTTTGTAAGCCTTATTACTCGCTTTAAATGGTTTTATAATCTGATTATTGATTTTAAGTTTAATTTTTTTGAATTTTTCGTTAAAATAGATTATAATTGGATGTTTCCCTCGAGAAACGTGAAGCGAATCCCTTCCATTGGCAAGAAAAGTCCATTTATAGTCACCAATGGCTTTGTAAGCCTTATTACTCGCTTTAAATGGTTTTATAATCTGATTATTGAATTTAAGTTTAATTTTTTTGAATTTCTCGTTAAAACAGATTATAATTGGATGTTTCCCTCGAGAAACGTGAAGCGAATCCCATCCATTGACAAGAAAAGTCCATTTATAGTCACCAATGCCTTTGTAAGCCTTATTACTCGCTTTAAATGGTTTTATAATCTCATTGTTGATTTTAAGTTTAATTTTTTGGAATTTTTCATTAAAACAGATTATAATTGGATGTTTTCCTCGAGAAACGTGAAGCGAATCCCATCCATTGACAAGAAAAGTCCATTTATAGTCACCAATGCCTTTGTAAGCCTTATTACTCGTTTTAAATGGTTTTATAATCTCATTATTGATTTTAAGTTTAATTTTTTTACATTTTTTGTTAAAACAGATTATAATTGGATGTTTCCCTCGGGAAACGTGAAGTGAATCCCATCTATTGACAAGAAAAGTCTAGTTATAGTCACCAATGCCTTTGTAAGCCTTATTACTCACTTTAAATGGCTTTATAATCTCATTATTGATCTTAAGTTTAATTTTTTTACATTTTTTGTTAAAACAGATTATAATTGGATGTTTCCCTCGGGAAACATGAAGTGAATCCCATCCATTGACAAGAAAAGTCCATTTATAGTCACCAATGCCTTTGTAAGTCTTATTACTCGCTTTAAATGGTTTTATAATCTAATTATTGATTTTAAGTTGAATTTTTTGTTAAAACAGATTATAATTGGATGTTTCCCTCGGGAAACGTGAAGTGAATCCCATCTATTGACAAGAAAAGTCTATTTATGGTCACCAATGCCTTTGTAAGCCTTATTACTCGCTTTAAATGGTTTTATAATCTGATTATTGATTTTAAGTTTAATTTTTTTGAATTTTTCGTTAAAACAGATTATAATTGGATGTTTCCCTCGAGAAACGTGAAGCGAATCCCATCCATTGACAAGAAAAGTCCATTTATAGTCACCAATGCCTTTGTAAGCCTTATTACTCGCTTTAAATGGTTTTATAATCTCATTATTGATTTTAAGTTTAATTTTTTTGAATTTTTCATTAAAACAGATTATAATTGGATGTTTTCCTCGGGAAACGTGAAGTGAATCCCATCCATTGACAAGAAAAGTCCATTTATAGTCACCAATGCCTTTGTAAGCCTTATTACTCGCTTTAAATGGTTTTATAATCTGATTATTGATTTTAAGTTTAATTTTTTTGAATTTTTTGTTCAAACAAATTATAATTGGATGTTTCCCTCGAGAAACGTGAAGCGAATCCCATCCATTGACAAGAAAAGTCCATTTATAGTCACCAATGCCTTTGTAAGCCTTAGTACTCGCTTTAAATGGTTTTATAATCTCATTATTGATTTTAAGTTTAATTTTTTTACATTTTGTTGTTAAAACAGATTATAATAGGATGTTTCGCTCGAGAAACGTGAAGCGAATCCCGTCCATTGACAAGAAAAGTCCATTTATAGTAACCAATGCCTTTGTAAGCCTTATTACTCGCTTTAAATGGTTGTATAATCTCATTACTGATTTTAAGCTTAATTTTTTTACATTTTTTGTTAAAACAGATTATAATAGGATGTTTCCCTCGGGAAACGTGAAGCGAATCCCATCCATTGACAATAAAAGTCCATTTATAGTCACCAATGCCTTTGTAAGCCTTATTACTCGCTTTAAATGGTTTTATAATCTCATTATTGATTTTAAGTTTAATTTTTTTCAATTTTTCGTTAAAACAGATTATAATTGGATGTTTCCCTCGAGAAACGTGAAGCGAATCCCATCCATTGACAAGAAAAGTCCATTTATAGTCACCAATGCCTTTGTAAGCCTTATTACTCGCTTTAAATGGTTTTATAATCTCATTATTGATTTTAAGTTTAATTTTTTTGAATTTTTCATTAAAACAGATTATAATTGGATGTTTCCCTCCGGGAAACGTGAAGTGAATCCCATCCATTGACAAGAAAAGTATATTTATAGTCACCAATGCCTTTGTAAGCCTTATTACTCGCTTTAAATGGTTTTATAATCTGATTATTGATTTTAAGTTTAATTTTTTTGAATTTTTTGTTAAAACAGATTATAATTGGATGTTTCGCTCGAAAAACGTGAAGCGAATCCCATCCATTGACAAGAAAAGTCCATTTATAGTCACCAATGCCTTTGTAAGCCTTATTACTCGCTTTAAATGGTTTTATAATCTCATTATTGATTTTAAGTTTAATTTTTTTACATTTTTTGTTAAAACAGATTATAATTGGATGTTTCCCTCGGGAAACGTGAAGTGAATCCCATCTGTTGACAAGAAAAGTCTAGTTATAGTCACCAATGCCTTTGTAAGCCTTATTACTCACTTTAAATGGTTTTATAATCTCATTATTGATCTTAAGTTTAATTTTTTTTATATTTTTTCTTAAAACAGATTATAATTGGATGTTTCGCTCGAAAAGCGTGAAGCGAATTCCATCCATTGACAAGAAAAGTCCATTTATAGTCACCAATGCCTTTGTAAGCCTTATTACTCGCTTTAAATGGTTTTATAATCTGATTATTGATTTTAAGTTTAATTTTTTTGAATTTTTCGTTAAAATAGATTATAATTGGATGTTTCCCTCGAGAAACGTGAAGCGAATCCCTTCCATTGGCAAGAAAAGTCCATTTATAGTCACCAATGGCTTTGTAAGCCTTATTACTCGCTTTAAATGGTTTTATAATCTGATTATTGAATTTAAGTTTAATTTTTTTGAATTTCTCGTTAAAACAGATTATAATTGGATGTTTCCCTCGAGAAACGTGAAGCGAATCCCATCCATTGACAAGAAAAGTCCATTTATAGTCACCAATGCCTTTGTAAGCCTTATTACTCGCTTTAAATGGTTTTATAATCTCATTGTTGATTTTAAGTTTAATTTTTTGGAATTTTTCATTAAAACAGATTATAATTGGATGTTTTCCTCGAGAAACGTGAAGCGAATCCCATCCATTGACAAGAAAAGTCCATTTATAGTCACCAATGCCTTTGTAAGCCTTATTACTCGTTTTAAATGGTTTTATAATCTCATTATTGATTTTAAGTTTAATTTTTTTACATTTTTTGTTAAAACAGATTATAATTGGATGTTTCCCTCGGGAAATGTGAAGTGAATCCCATCTATTGACAAGAAAAGTCTAGTTATAGTCACCAATGCCTTTGTAAGCCTTATTACTCACTTTAAATGGCTTTATAATCTCATTATTGATCTTAAGTTTAATTTTTTTACATTTTTTGTTAAAACAGATTATAATTGGATGTTTCCCTCGGGAAACATGAAGTGAATCCCATCCATTGACAAGAAAAGTCCATTTATAGTCACCAATGCCTTTGTAAGTCTTATTACTCGCTTTAAATGGTTTTATAATCTAATTATTGATTTTAAGTTGAATTTTTTGTTAAAACAGATTATAATTGGATGTTTCCCTCGGGAAACGTGAAGTGAATCCCATCTATTGACAAGAAAAGTCTATTTATGGTCACCAATGCCTTTGTAAGCCTTATTACTCGCTTTAAATGGTTTTATAATCTGATTATTGATTTTAAGTTTAATTTTTTTGAATTTTTCGTTAAAACAGATTATAATTGGATGTTTCCCTCGAGAAACGTGAAGCGAATCCCATCCATTGACAAGAAAAGTCCATTTATAGTCACCAATGCCTTTGTAAGCCTTATTACTCGCTTTAAATGGTTTTATAATCTCATTATTGATTTTAAGTTTAATTTTTTTGAATTTTTCATTAAAACAGATTATAATTGGATGTTTTCCTCGGGAAACGTGAAGTGAATCCCATCCATTGACAAGAAAAGTCCATTTATAGTCACCAATGCCTTTGTAAGCCTTATTACTCGCTTTAAATGGTTTTATAATCTGATTATTGATTTTAAGTTTAATTTTTTTGAATTTTTTGTTCAAACAAATTATAATTGGATGTTTCCCTCGAGAAACGTGAAGCGAATCCCATCCATTGACAAGAAAAGTCCATTTATAGTCACCAATGCCTTTGTAAGCCTTAGTACTCGCTTTAAATGGTTTTATAATCTCATTATTGATTTTAAGTTTAATTTTTTTACATTTTGTTGTTAAAACAGATTATAATAGGATGTTTCCCTCGAGAAACGTGAAGCGAATCCCATCCATTGACAAGAAAAGTCCATTTATAGTCACCAATGCCTTTGTAAGCCTTATTACTCGCTTTAAATGGTTTTATAATCTCATTATTGATTTTAAGTTTAATTTTTTTGAATTTTTCATTAAAACAGATTATAATTGGATGTTTCCCTCGAGAAACGTGAAGCGAATCCCATCCATTGACAAGAAAAGTCCATTTATAGTCACCAATGCCTTTGTAAGCCTTATTACTCGCTTTAAATGGTTTTATAATCTGATTATTGATTTTAAGTTTAATTTTTTTGAATTTTTCGTTAAAACAGATTATAATTGGATGTTTCCCTCGAGAAACGTGAAGCGAATCCCATCCATTGACAAGAAAAATCCATTTATAGTCACCAATGCCTTTGTAAGCCTTATTACTCGCTTTAAATGGTTTTATAATCTCATTATTGATTTTAAGTTGAATTTTTTTTTAAAACAGATTATAATTGGATGTTTCCCTCGGGAAACGTGAAGTGAATCCCATCTATTGACAAGAAAAGTCCATTTATGGTCACCAATGCCTTTGTAAGCCTTATTACTCGCTTTAAATGGTTTTATAATCTGATTATTGATTTTAAGTTTAATTTTTTTGAATTTTTCGTTAAAACAGATTATAATTGGATGTTTCCCTCGAGAAACGTGAAGCGAATCCCATCCATTGACAAGAAAAGTCCATTTATAGTCACCAATGCCTTTGTAAGCCTTATTACTCGCTTTAAATGGTTTTATAATCTCATTATTGATTTTAAGTTTAATTTTTTTGAATTTTTTATTAAAACAGATTATAATTGGATGTTTCCCTCGGGAAACGTGAAGTGAATCCCATCCATTGACAAGAAAAGTCCATTTATAGTCACCAATGTCTTTGTAAGCCTTATTACTCGCTTTAAATGGTTTTATAATCTAATTATTGATTTTAAGTTTAATTTTTTTGAAATTTTCGTTAAAACAGATTATAATTGGATGTTTCCCTCGAGAAACGTGAAGCGAATCCCATCCATTGACAAGAAAAGTCCATTTATAGTCACCAATGCCTTTGTAAGCCTTATTACTCGCTTTAAATGGTTTTATAATCTCATTACTGATTTTAAGTTTAATTTTTTTACATTTTTTGTTAAAACAGATTGTAATAGGATGTTTACCTCGGGAAACGTGAAGCGAATCCCATCCATTGACAAGAAAAGTCCATTTATAGTCACCAATGTCTTTGTAAGTCTTATTACTCGCTTGAAATGGTTTTATAATCTCGTTATTGATTTTAAGATGAACTTTTTTGCATTTTTCATTAAAACAGATTATAATTGGATGTTTTCCTCGGGAAACGTGAAGCGAATCCCATCCATTCGAGAGAAAAGTCCGTTTATAGTCACCAATGTCTTTGTAAGCCTTATTACTCGCTTTAAATGGTTTTATAATCTCATTATTGATTTTAGGCTGAATTTTTTTGAATTTTTTGTTAAAACAGATTATAATTGGATGTTTCCCTCGAGAAACGTGAAGCGTATCCCATCCATTGACAAGAAAAGTCCATTCATAATCACCAAAGCCTTTGTAAGCCTTATTACTCGCTTTAAATGTTTTTATAATCTCGTTACTGATTTTAAGTTGAACTTTTTTGCATTTTTCGTTAAAACAAATTATAATTGGATGTTTTCCTCGGGAAACGTGAAGCGAATCCCATCCATTCAAGAGAAAGGTCCATTTATAGTCACCAATGCCTTTGTAAGCCTTATTACACACTTGAAATGGTTTTATAATCTCATTATTGATCTTAAGTTTAATTTTTTTACATTTTTTGTTAAAACAGATTATAATTGGATGTTTCCCTCGGGAAACATGAAGTGAATCTCATCCATTGAAAAGAAAAGTCCATTTATAGTCACCAATACCTTTGTAAGTCTTATTACTCGCTTTAAATGGTTTTATAATCTCATTACTGATTTTAAGTTTAATTTTTTTGATTTTTTCATTAAAACAGATTATAATTGGATGTTTCCCTCGGGAAACGTGAAGTGAATCCCATCCATTGACAAGAAAAGTCCATTTATAGTCACCAATGCCTTTGTAAGCCTTATTACTCGCTTTAAATGGTTTTATAATCTGATTATTGATTTTAAGTTTAATTTTTTTGAATTTTTCGTTAAAACAGATTATATTTGGATGTTTCCCTCGAGAAACGTGAAGCGAATCCCATCCATTGACAAGAAAAATCCATTTATAGTCACCAATGCCTTTGTAAGCCTTATTACTCGCTTTAAATGGTTTTATAATCTCATTACTGATTTTAAGTTTAATTTTTTTACATTTTTTGTTAAAACAGATTATAATAGGATGTTTTCCTCGGGAAACGTGAAGCGAATCCCATCCATTGACAAGAAAAGTCCATTTATAGTCACCAATGCCTTTGTAAGCCATATTACTCGCTTTAAATGGTTTTATAATCTCATTATTGATTTTATGTTTAATTTTTTTGAATTTTTTGTTAAAACAGATTATAATTGGATGTTTTCCTCGAGAAACGTGAAGCGAATCCCATCCATTGACAAGAAAAGTCCATTTATTCTCACCAATGCCTTTGTAAGCCTTATTACTCGCTTTAAATGGTTTTATAATCTCATTATTGATTTTAAGTTTAATTTTTTTGAATTTTTCATTAAAACAGATTATAATTGGATGTTTCCCTCGAGAAACGTGAAGCGAATCCCATCCATTGACAAGAAAAGTCCATTTATAGTCACCAATGCCTTTGTAAGCCTTATTACTCGCTTTAAATGGTTTTATAATCTGATTATTGATTTTAAGTTTAAGTTTTTTGAATTTTTCGTTAAAACAGATTATAATTGGATGTTTCCCACGAGAAACGTGAAGCGAATCCCATCCATTGACAAGAAAAGTCCATTTATAGTCACCAATGCCTTTGTAAGCCTTATTACTCGCTTTAAATGGTTTTATAATCTCATTATTGATTTTAAGTTTAATTTTTTTGAATTTTTCATTAAAACAGATTATAATTGGATGTTTCCCTCAAGAAACGTGAAGCGAATCCCATCCATTGACAAGAAAAGTCCATTTATAGTCACCAATGCCTTTGTAAGCCTTATTACTCGCTTTAAATGGTTTTATAATCTCATTACTGATTTTAAGTTTAATTTTTTTGAATTTTTTATTAAAACAGATTATAATTGGATGTTTCCCTCGGGAAACGTGAAGCGAATCCCATCCATTGACAAGAAAAGTCCATTTATAGTCACCAATGTCTTTGTAAGTCTTATTACTCGCTTTAAATGGTTTTATAATCTCATTATTGATTTTAAGTTGAATTTTTTGTTAAAACAGATTATAATTGGATGTTTCCCTCGGGAAACGTGAAGTGAATCCCATCTATTGACAAGAAAAGTCCATTTATGGTCACCAATGCCTTTGTAAGCCTTATTACTCGCTTTAAATGGTTTTATAATCTGATTATTGATTTTAAGTTTAATTTTTTTGAATTTTTCGTTAAAACATATTATAATTGGATGTTTCCCTCGAGAAACGTGAAGCGAATCTCATCCATTGACAAGAAAAGTCCATTTATAGTCACCAATGCCTTTGTAAGCCTTATTACTCGCTTTAAATGGTTTTATAATCTCATTATTGATTTTAAGTTTAATTTTTTTGAATCTTTCATTAAAATAGATTATAATTGGATGTTTTCCTCGGAAAACGTGAAGGGAATCCCATCCATTGACAAGAAAAGTCCATTTATAGTCACCAATGCCTTTGTAAGCCTTATTACTCGCTTTAAATGGTTTTATAATCTCATTATTGATTTTAAGTTTAATTTTTTTGAATTTTTTGTTAAAACAGATTATAATTGGATGTTTCGCTCGAAAAACGTGAAGCGAATCCCATCCATTGACAAGAAAAGTCCATTTATAGTCACCAATGCCTTTGTAAGCCTTATTACTCGCTTTAAATGGTTTTATAATCTGATTATTGATTTTAAGTTTAATTTTTTTGAATTTTTCGTTAAAACAGATTATAATTGGATGTTTCCCTCGAGAAACGTGAAGCGAATCCCATCCATTGACAAGAAAAGTCAATTTATAGTCACCAATGCCTTTGTAAGCCTTATTACTCGCTTTAAATGGTTTTATAATCTCATTATTGATTTTAAGTTTAATTTTTTTGAATTTTTCTTTAAAACAGATTATAATTGGATGTTTCCCTCGAGAAACGTGAAGCGAATCCCATCCATTGACAAGAAAAGTCCATTTATAGTCACCAATGCCTTTGTAAGCCTTATTACTCGCTTTAAATGGTTTTATAATCTCATTATTGATCTTAAGTTTAATTTTTTTACATTTTTTGTTAAAACAGATTATAATTGGATGTTTCCCTCGAGAAACGTGAAGCGAATCCCATCCATTGACAAGAAAAGTCCATTTATAGTCACCAATGCCTTTGTAAGCCTTATTACTCGCTTTAAATGGTTTTATAATCTCATTATTGATTTTAAGTTTAATTTTTTTGAATTTTTCATTAAAACAGATTATAATTGGATGTTTCCCTCCGGGAAACGTGAAGTGAATCCCATCCATTGACAAGAAAAGTCCATTTATAGTCACCAATGCCTTTGTAAGCCTTATTACTCGCTTTAAATGGTTTTATAATCTGATTATTGATTTTAAGTTTAATTTTTTTGAATTTTTTGTTAAAACAGTTTATAATTGGATGTTTCGCTCGAAAAACGTGAAGCGAATCCCATCCATTGACAAGAAAAGTCCATTTATAGTCACCAATGCCTTTGTAAGCCTTATTACTCGCTTTAAATGGTTTTATAATCTCATTATTGATTTTAAGTTGAATTTTTTGTTAAAACAGATTATAATTGGATGTATCCCTTGAGAAACGTGAAGCGAATCCCATCCATTGACAAGAAAAGTCCATTTATAGTCACCAATGCCTTTGTAAGCCTTATTACTCGCTTTAAATGGTTTTATAATTTGATTATTGATTTTAAGTTTAATTTTTTTGAATTTTTTGTTAAAACAGATTATAATTGGATGTTTCGCTCGAAAAACGTGAAGCGAATCCCATCCATTGACAAGAAAAGTCCATTTATATTCACCAATGCCTTTGTAAGCCTTATTACTCGCTTTAAATGGTTTTATAATCTCATTATTGATTTTAAGTTTAATTTTTTTGAATTTTTCGTTAAAACAGATTATAATTGGATGTTTCCCTCGAGAAACGTGAAGCGAATCCCATCCATTGACAAGAAAAGTCCATTTATAGTCACCAATGCCTTTGTAAGCCTTATTACTCGCTTTAAATGGTTTTATAATCTGATTATTGATTTTAAGTTTAATTTTTTTGAATTTTTTGTTAAAACAGATTATAATTGGATGTTTCGCTCGAAAAACGTGAAGCGAATCCCATCCATTGACAAGAAAAGTCCATTTATAGTCACCAATGCCTTTGTAAGCCTTATTACTCGCTTTAAATGGTTTTATAATCTGATTATTGATTTTAAGTTTAATTTTTTTGAATTTTTCGTTAAAACAGATTATAATTGGATGTTTCCCTCGGGAAACGTGAAGCGAATCCCATCCATTGACAAGAAAAGTCCATTTATAGTCACCAATGCCTTTGTAAGTCTTATTACTCGCTTTAAATGGTTTTATAATCTCATTATTGATTTTAAGTTGAATTTTTTGTTAAAACAGATTATAATTAGATGTTTCCCTCGGGAAACGTGAAGTGAATCCCATCTATTGACAAGAAAAGTCCATTTATGGTCACCAATGCCTTTGTAAGCCTTATTACTCGCTTTAAATGGTTTTATAATCTGATTATTGATTTTAAGTTTAATTTTTTTGAATTTTTCGTTAAAACATATTATAATTGGATGTTTCCCTCGAGAAACGTGAAGCGAATCCCATCCATTGACAAGAAAAGTCCATTTATAGTCACCAATGCCTTTGTAAGCCTTATTACTCGCTTTAAATGGTTTTATAATCTCATTATTGATTTTAAGTTTAATTTTTTTGAATCTTTCATTAAAACAGATTATAATTGGATGTTTCCCTCGGGAAACGTGAAGTGAATCCCATCCATTGACAAGAAAAGTCCATTTATAGTCACCAATGCCTTTGTAAGCCTTATTACTCGCTTTAAATGGTTTTATAATCTCATTATTGATTTTAAGTTTAATTTTTTTGAATCTTTCATTAAAACAGATTATAATTGGATGTTTCCCTCGGGAAACGTGAAGTGAATCCCATCCATTGACAAGAAAAGTCCATTTATAGTCACCAATGCCTTTGTAAGCCTTATTACTCGCTTTAAATGGTTTTATAATCTGATTATTGATTTTAAGTTTAATTTTTTTGAATTTTTCGTTAAAACAGATTATAATTGGATGTTTCCCTCGAGAAACGTGAAGCGAATCCCATCCATTGACAAGAAAAGTCAATTTATAGTCACCAATGCCTTTGTAAGCCTTATTACTCGCTTTAAATGGTTTTATAATCTCATTATTGATTTTAAGTTTAATTTTTTTGAATTTTTCGTTAAAACAGATTATAATTGGATGTTTCCCTCGAGAAACGTGAAGCGAATCCCATCCATTGACAAGAAAAGTCCATTTATAGTCACCAATGCCTTTGTAAGCCTTATTACTCGCTTTAAATGGTTTTATAATCTCATTATTGATTTTAAGTTTAATTTTTTGGAATTTTTCATTAAAACAGATTATAATTGGATGTTTCCCTCGAGAAACGTGAAGCGAATCCCATCCATTGACAAGAAAAGTCCATTTATAGTCACCAATGCCTTTGTAAGCCTTATTTCTCGCTTTAAATGGTTTTATAATCTCATTATTGATTTTAAGTTTAATTTTTTTACATTTTTTCTTAAAACAGATGATAATTGGATGTTTCCCTCGGGAAACGTGAAGTGAATCCCATCTATTGACAAGAAAAGTCTAGATATAGTCACCAATGCCTTTGTAAGCCTTATTACTCACTTTAAATGGTTTTATAATCTCATTATTGATCTTAAGTTTAATTTTTTTACATTTTTTGTTAAAACAGATTATAATTGGATGTTTCCCTCGGGAAACATGAAGTGAATCCCATCCATTGACAAGAAAAGTCCATTTATAGTCACCAATGCCTTTGTAAGTCTTATTACTCGCTTTAAATGGTTTTATAATCTCATTATTGATTTTAAGTTTAATTTTTTTACATTTTTTGTTGAAACAGATTATAATTGGATGTTTCCCTCGGGAAACGTGAAGTGAATCCCATCTATTGACAAGAAAAGTCTAGTTATAGTCACCAATGCCTTTGTAAGCCTTATTACTCACTTTAAATGGTTTTATAATCTCATTATTGAGCTTAAGTTTAATTTTTTTACATTTTTTGTTAAAAAAGATTATAATTGGATGTTTCCCTCGGGAAACATGAAGTGAATCCCATCCATTGACAAGAAAAGTCCATTTATAGTCACCAATGCCTTTGTAAGTCTTATTACTCGCTTTAAATGGTTTTATAATCTCATTAATGATTTTAAGTTGAATTTTTTGTTAAAACAGATTATAATTGGATGTTTCCCTCGAGAAACGTGAAGCGAATCCCATCCATTGACAAGAAAAGTCCATTTATAGTCACCAATGCCTTTGTAAGCCTTATTACTCGCTTTAAATGGTTTTATAATCTGATTATTGATTTTAAGTTTAATTTTTTTGAATTTTTTGTTAAAACAGATTATAATTGGATGTTTCGCTCGAAAAACGTGAAGCGAATCCCATCCATTGACAAGAAAAGTCCATTTATATTCACCAATGCCTTTGTAAGCCTTATTACTCGCTTTAAATGGTTTTATAATCTCATTATTGATTTTAAGTTTAATTTTTTTGAATTTTTCGTTAAAACAGATTATAATTGGATGTTTCCCTCGAGAAACGTGAAGTGAATCCCATCCATTGACAAGAAAAGTCCATTTATACTCACCAATGCCTTTGTAAGCCTTATTACTCGCTTTAAATGGTTTTATAATCTGATTATTGATTTTAAGTTTAATTTTTTTGAATTTTTCGTTAAAACAGATTATAATTGGATGTTTCCCTCGAGAAACGTGAAGTGAATCCCATCCATTGACAAGAAAAGTCCATTTATAGTCACCAATGCCTTTGTAAGCCTTATTACTCGCTTTAAATGGTTTTATAATCTCATTATAGATTTTAAGTTTAATTTTTTTGAATTTTTCATTAAAACAGATTATAATTGGATGTTTCCCTCGGGAAACGTGAAGTGAATCCCATCCATTGACAAGAAAAGTCAATTTATAGTCACCAATGCCTTTGTAAGCCTTATTACTCGCTTTAAATGGTTTTATAATCTCATTATTGATTTTAAGTTTAATTTTTTTGAATTTTTTGTTAAAACAGATTATAATTGGATGTTTCCCTCGAGAAACGTGAAGCGAATCCCATCCATTGACAAGAAAAGTCCATTTATAGTCACCAATGCCTTTGTAAGCCTTATTACTCGCTTTAAATGGTTTTATAATCTCATTATTGATTTTAAGTTTAATTTTTTGGAATTTTTCATTAAAACAGATTATAATTGGATGTTTCCCTCGAGAAACGTGAAGCGAATCCCATCCATTGACAAGAAAAGTCCATTTATAGTCACCAATGCCTTTGTAAGCCTTATTTCTCGCTTTAAATGGTTTTATAATCTCATTATTGATTTTAAGTTTAATTTTTTTACATTTTTTCTTAAAACAGATGATAATTGGATGTTTCCCTCGGGAAACGTGAAGTGAATCCCATCTATTGACAAGAAAAGTCTAGTTATAGTCACCAATGCCTTTGTAAGCCTTATTACTCACTTTAAATGGTTTTATAATCTCATTATTGATCTTAAGTTTAATTTTTTTACATTTTTTGTTAAAACAGATTATAATTGGATGTTTCCCTCGGGAAACATGAAGTGAATCCCATCCATTGACAAGAAAAGTCCATTTATAGTCACCAATGCCTTTGTAAGTCTTATTACTCGCTTTAAATGGTTTTATAATCTCATTATTGATTTTAAGTTTAATTTTTTTACATTTTTTGTTGAAACAGATTATAATTGGATGTTTCCCTCGGGAAACGTGAAGTGAATCCCATCTATTGACAAGAAAAGTCTAGTTATAGTCACCAATGCCTTTGTAAGCCTTATTACTCACTTTAAATGGTTTTATAATCTCATTATTGAGCTTAAGTTTAATTTTTTTACATTTTTTGTTAAAAAAGATTATAATTGGATGTTTCCCTCGGGAAACATGAAGTGAATCCCATCCATTGACAAGAAAAGTCCATTTATAGTCACCAATGCCTTTGTAAGTCTTATTACTCGCTTTAAATGGTTTTATAATCTCATTAATGATTTTAAGTTGAATTTTTTGTTAAAACAGATTATAATTGGATGTTTCCCTCGAGAAACGTGAAGCGAATCCCATCCATTGACAAGAAAAGTCCATTTATAGTCACCAATGCCTTTGTAAGCCTTATTACTCGCTTTAAATGGTTTTATAATCTGATTATTGATTTTAAGTTTAATTTTTTTGAATTTTTTGTTAAAACAGATTATAATTGGATGTTTCGCTCGAAAAACGTGAAGCGAATCCCATCCATTGACAAGAAAAGTCCATTTATATTCACCAATGCCTTTGTAAGCCTTATTACTCGCTTTAAATGGTTTTATAATCTCATTATTGATTTTAAGTTTAATTTTTTTGAATTTTTCGTTAAAACAGATTATAATTGGATGTTTCCCTCGAGAAACGTGAAGTGAATCCCATCCATTGACAAGAAAAGTCCATTTATACTCACCAATGCCTTTGTAAGCCTTATTACTCGCTTTAAATGGTTTTATAATCTGATTATTGATTTTAAGTTTAATTTTTTTGAATTTTTCGTTAAAACAGATTATAATTGGATGTTTCCCTCGAGAAACGTGAAGTGAATCCCATCCATTGACAAGAAAAGTCCATTTATAGTCACCAATGCCTTTGTAAGCCTTATTACTCGCTTTAAATGGTTTTATAATCTCATTATAGATTTTAAGTTTAATTTTTTTGAATTTTTCATTAAAACAGATTATAATTGGATGTTTCCCTCGGGAAACGTGAAGTGAATCCCATCCATTGACAAGAAAAGTCCATTTATAGTCACCAATGCCTTTGTAAGCCTTATTACTCGCTTTAAATGGTTTTATAATCTCATTATTGATTTTAAGTTTAATTTTTTTGAATTTTTTGTTAAAACAGATTATAATTGGATGTTTCGCTCGAAAAACGTGAAGCAAATCCCATCCATTGACAAGAAAAGTCCATTTATAGTCACTAATGCCTTTGTAAGCCTTATTACTCGCTTTAAATGGTTTTATAATCTCATTATTGATTTTAAGTTTAATTTTTTAGAATTTTTCATTAAAACAGATTATAATTGGATGTTTCCCTCGAGAAACGTGAAGCGAATCCCATCCATTGACAAGAAAAGTCCATTTATAGTCACCAATGCCTTTGTAAGCCTTATTACTCGCTTTAAATGGTTTTATAATCTCATTATTGATTTTAAATTTAATTTTTTTACATTTTTTGTTAAAACAGATTTTAATTGGATGTTTCCCTCGGGAAACGTGAAGTGAATCCCATCTATTGACAAGAAAAGTCTAGTTATAGTCACCAATGCCTTTGTAAGCCTTATTACTCACTTTAAATGGTTTTATAATCTCATTATTGATCTTAAGTTTAATTTTTTTACATTTTTTGTTAAAACAGATTATAATTGGATGTTTCCCTAGGGAAACAAGAAGTGAATCCCATCCATTGACAAGAAAAGTCCATTTATAGTCACCAATGCCTTTGTAAGTCTTATTACTCGCTTTAAATGGTTTTATAATCTCATTAATGATTTTAAGTTGAATTTTTTGTTAAAACAGATTATAATTGGATCTTTCCCACGAAAAACGTGAAGCGAATCCCATCCATTGACAAGAAAAGTCCATTTATAGTCACCAATGCCTTTGTAAGCCTTATTACTCGCTTTAAATGGTTTTATAAACTGATTATTGATTTTAAGTTTAATTTTTTTGAATTTTTTGTTAAAACAGATTATAATTGGATGTTTCGCTCGAAAAACGTGAAGCGAATCCCATCCATTGACAAGAAAAGTCCATTTATAGTCACCAATGCCTTTGTAAGCCTTATTACTCGCTTTAAATGGTTTTATAATCTCATTATTGATTTTAAGTTTAATTTTTTTGAATTTTTCGTTAAAACAGATTATAATTGGATGTTTCCCTCGGGAAACATGAAGTGAATCCCATCCATTGACAAGAAAAGTCCATTTATAGTCACCAATGCCTTTGTAAGTCTTATTACTCGCTTTAAATGGTTTTATAATCTCATTATTGATTTTAAGTTGAATTTTTTGTTAAAACAGATTATAATTGGATGTTTCCCTCGGGAAACGTGAAGCGAATCCCATCTATTGACAAGAAAAGTCCATTTATGGTCACCAATGCCTTTGTAAGCCTGATTACTCGCTTTAAATGGTTTTATAATCTGATTATTGATTTTAAGTTTAATTTTTTTGAATTTTTCGTCAAAACAGATTATAATTGGATGTTTCCCTCAAGAACGTGAAGCGAATCCCATCCATTAACAAGAAAAGTCCATTTATAGTCACCAATGCCTTTGTAAGCCTTATTACTCGCTTTAAATGGTTTTATAATCTCATTATTGATTTTAAATTTAATTTTTTTACATTTTTTGTTAAAACAGATTTTAATTGGATGTTTCCCTCGGGAAACGTGAAGTGAATCCCATCTATTGACAAGAAAAGTCTAGTTATAGTCACCAATGCCTTTGTAAGCCTTATTACTCACTTTAAATGGTTTTATAATCTCATTATTGATCTTAAGTTTAATTTTTTTACATTTTTTGTTAAAACAGATTATAATTGGATGTTTCCCTAGGGAAACAAGAAGTGAATCCCATCCATTGACAAGAAAAGTCCATTTATAGTCACCAATGCCTTTGTAAGTCTTATTACTCGCTTTAAATGGTTTTATAATCTCATTAATGATTTTAAGTTGAATTTTTTGTTAAAACAGATTATAATTGGATCTTTCCCACGAAAAACGTGAAGCGAATCCCATCCATTGACAAGAAAAGTCAATTTATAGTCACCAATGCCTTTGTAAGCCTTATTACTCGCTTTAAATGGTTTTATAATCTCATTATTGATTTCAAGTTTAATTTTTTTGAATTTTTTGTTAAAACAGATTATAATTGGATGTTTCCCTCGAGAAACGTGAAGCGAATCCCATCCATTGACAAGAAAAGTCCATTTATAGTCACCAATGCCTTTGTAAGCCTTATTACTCGCTTTAAATGGTTTTATAATCTCATTATTGATTTTAAGTTTAATTTTTTGGAATTTTTCATTAAAACAGATTATAATTGGATGTTTCCCTCGAGAAACGTGAAGCGAATCCCATCCATTGACAAGAAAAGTCCATTTATAGTCACCAATGCCTTTGTAAGCCTTATTTCTCGCTTTAAATGGTTTTATAATCTCATTATTGATTTTAAGTTTAATTTTTTTACATTTTTTCTTAAAACAGATGATAATTGGATGTTTCCCTCGGGAAACGTGAAGTGAATCCCATCTATTGACAAGAAAAGTCTAGTTATAGTCACCAATGCCTTTGTAAGCCTTATTACTCACTTTAAATGGTTTTATAATCTCATTATTGATCTTAAGTTTAATTTTTTTACATTTTTTGTTAAAACAGATTATAATTGGATGTTTCCCTCGGGAAACATGAAGTGAATCCCATCCATTGACAAGAAAAGTCCATTTATAGTCACCAATGCCTTTGTAAGTCTTATTACTCGCTTTAAATGGTTTTATAATCTCATTATTGATTTTAAGTTTAATTTTTTTACATTTTTTGTTGAAACAGATTATAATTGGATGTTTCCCTCGGGAAACGTGAAGTGAATCCCATCTATTGACAAGAAAAGTCTAGTTATAGTCACCAATGCCTTTGTAAGCCTTATTACTCACTTTAAATGGTTTTATAATCTCATTATTGAGCTTAAGTTTAATTTTTTTACATTTTTTGTTAAAAAAGATTATAATTGGATGTTTCCCTCGGGAAACATGAAGTGAATCCCATCCATTGACAAGAAAAGTCCATTTATAGTCACCAATGCCTTTGTAAGTCTTATTACTCGCTTTAAATGGTTTTATAATCTCATTATTGATTTTAAGTTGAATTTTTTGTTAAAACAGATTATAATTGGATGTATCCCTCGAGAAACGTGAAGCGAATCCCATCCATTGACAAGAAAAGTCCATTTATAGTCACCAATGCCTTTGTAAGCCTTATTACTCGCTTTAAATGGTTTTATAATCTGATTATTGATTTTAAGTTTAATTTTTTTGAATTTTTTGTTAAAACAGATTATAATTGGATGTTTCGCTCGAAAAACGTGAAGCGAATCCCATCCATTGACAAGAAAAGTCCATTTATATTCACCAATGCCTTTGTAAGCCTTATTACTCGCTTTAAATGGTTTTATAATCTCATTATTGATTTTAAGTTTAATTTTTTTGAATTTTTCGTTAAAACAGATTATAATTGGATGTTTCCCTCGAGAAACGTGAAGTGAATCCCATCCATTGACAAGAAAAGTCCATTTATACTCACCAATGCCTTTGTAAGCCTTATTACTCGCTTTAAATGGTTTTATAATCTGATTATTGATTTTAAGTTTAATTTTTTTGAATTTTTCGTTAAAACAGATTATAATTGGATGTTTCCCTCGAGAAACGTGAAGTGAATCCCATCCATTGACAAGAAAAGTCCATTTATAGTCACCAATGCCTTTGTAAGCCTTATTACTCGCTTTAAATGGTTTTATAATCTCATTATTGATTTTAAGTTTAATTTTTTTGAATTTTTCATTAAAACAGATTATAATTGGATGTTTCCCTCGGGAAACGTGAAGTGAATCCCATCCATTGACAAGAAAAGTCCATTTATAGTCACCAATGCCTTTGTAAGCCTTATTACTCGCTTTAAATGGTTTTATAATCTCATTATTGATTTTAAGTTTAATTTTTTTGAATTTTTTGTTAAAACAGATTATAATTGGATGTTTCGCTCGAAAAACGTGAAGCAAATCCCATCCATTGACAAGAAAAGTCCATTTATAGTCACTAATGCCTTTGTAAGCCTTATTACTCGCTTTAAATGGTTTTATAATCTCATTATTGATTTTAAGTTTAATTTTTTAGAATTTTTCATTAAAACAGATTATAATTGGATGTTTCCCTCGAGAAACGTGAAGCGAATCCCATCCATTGACAAGAAAAGTCCATTTATAGTCACCAATGCCTTTGTAAGCCTTATTACTCGCTTTAAATGGTTTTATAATCTCATTATTGATTTTAAATTTAATTTTTTTACATTTTTTGTTAAAACAGATTTTAATTGGATGTTTCCCTCGGGAAACGTGAAGTGAATCCCATCTATTGACAAGAAAAGTCTAGTTATAGTCACCAATGCCTTTGTAAGCCTTATTACTCACTTTAAATGGTTTTATAATCTCATTATTGATCTTAAGTTTAATTTTTTTACATTTTTTGTTAAAACAGATTATAATTGGATGTTTCCCTAGGGAAACAAGAAGTGAATCCCATCCATTGACAAGAAAAGTCCATTTATAGTCACCAATGCCTTTGTAAGTCTTATTACTCGCTTTAAATGGTTTTATAATCTCATTAATGATTTTAAGTTGAATTTTTTGTTAAAACAGATTATAATTGGATCTTTCCCACGAAAAACGTGAAGCGAATCCCATCCATTGACAAGAAAAGTCCATTTATAGTCACCAATGCCTTTGTAAGCCTTATTACTCGCTTTAAATGGTTTTATAAACTGATTATTGATTTTAAGTTTAATTTTTTTGAATTTTTTGTTAAAACAGATTATAATTGGATGTTTCGCTCGAAAAACATGAAGCGAATCCCATCCATTGACAAGAAAAGTCCATTTATAGTCACCAATGCCTTTGTAAGCCTTATTACTCGCTTTAAATGGTTTTATAATCTCATTATTGATTTTAAGTTTAATTTTTTTGAATTTTTCGTTAAAACAGATTATAATTGGATGTTTCCCTCGGGAAACATGAAGTGAATCCCATCCATTGACAAGAAAAGTCCATTTATAGTCACCAATGCCTTTGTAAGTCTTATTACTCGCTTTAAATGGTTTTATAATCTCATTATTGATTTTAAGTTGAATTTTTTGTTAAAACAGATTATAATTGGATGTTTCCCTCGGGAAACGTGAAGCGAATCCCATCTATTGACAAGAAAAGTCCATTTATGGTCACCAATGCCTTTGTAAGCCTGATTACTCGCTTTAAATGGTTTTATAATCTGATTATTGATTTTAAGTTTAATTTTTTTGAATTTTTCGTCAAAACAGATTATAATTGGATGTTTCCCTCAAGAACGTGAAGCGAATCCCATCCATTAACAAGAAAAGTCCATTTATAGTCACCAATGCCTTTGTAAGCCTTATTACTCGCTTTAAATGGTTTTATAATCTGATTATTGATTTTAAGTTTAATTTTTTTGAATTTTTCGTTAAAACAGATTATAATTGGATGTTTCCCTCGGGAAACGTGAGGCGAATCCCATCCATTGACAAGAAAAGTCCATTTATAGTCACCAATGCCTTTGTAAGCCTTATTACTCGCTTTAAATGGTTTTATAATCTCATTATTGATTTTAAGTTTAATTTTTTTGAATTTTTCATTAAAACAGATTATAATTGGATGTTTCCCTCCGGGAAACGTGAAGTGAATCCCATCCATTGACAAGAAAAGTCCATTTATAGTCACCAATGCCTTTGTAAGCCTTATTACTCGCTTTAAATGGTTTTATAATCTGATTATTGATTTTAAGTTTAATTTTTTTGAATTTTTTGTTAAAACAGATTATAATTGGATGTTTCGCTCGAAAAACGTGAAGCGAATCCCATCCATTGACAAGAAAAGTCCATTTATAGTCACCAATGCCTTTGTAAGCCTTATTACTCGCTTTAAATGGTTTTATAATCTCATTATTGATTTTAAGTTTAATTTTTTTGAATTTTTCGTTAAAACAGATTATAATTGGATGTTTCCCTCGAGAAACGTGAAGCGAATCCCATCCATTGACAAGAAAAGTCCATTTATAGTCACCAAAGCCTTTGTAAGCCTTATTACTCGCTTTAAATGGTTTTATAATCTCATTATTGATTTTAAGTTTAATTTTTTGGAATTTTTCATTAAAACAGATTATAATTGGATGTTTTCCTCGAGAAACGTGAAGCGAATCCCATCCATTGACAAGAAAAGTCAATTTATAGTCACCAATGCCTTTGTAAGTCTTATTACTCGCTTTAAATGGTTTTATAATCTCATTAATGATTTTAAGTTGAATTTTTTGTTAAAACAGATTATAATTGGATGTTTCCCTCGAGAAACGTGAAGCGAATCCCATCCATTGACAAGAAAAGTCCATTTATAGTCACCAATGCCTTTGTAAGCCTTATTACTCGCTTTAAATGGTTTTATAATCTGATTATTGATTTTAAGTTTAATTTTTTTGAATTTTTCGTTAAAACAGATTATAATTGGATGTTTCCCTCGGGAAACGTGAGGCGAATCCCATCCATTGACAAGAAAAGTCCATTTATAGTCACCAATGCCTTTGTAAGCCTTATTACTCGCTTTAAATGGTTTTATAATCTCATTATTGATTTTAAGTTTAATTTTTTTGAATTTTTCATTAAAACAGATTATAATTGGATGTTTCCCTCCGGGAAACGTGAAGTGAATCCCATCCATTGACAAGAAAAGTCCATTTATAGTCACCAATGCCTTTGTAAGCCTTATTACTCGCTTTAAATGGTTTTATAATCTCATTATTGATTTTAAGTTTAATTTTTTTGAATTTTTCGTTAAAACAGATTATAATTGGATGTTTCCCTCGAGAAACGTGAAACGAATCCCATCCATTGACAAGAAAAGTCCATTTATAGTCACTAATGCCTTTGTAAGCCTTATTACTCGCTTTAAATGGTTTTATAATCTCATTATTGATTTTAAGTTTAATTTTTTAGAATTTTTCATTAAAACAGATTATAATTGGATGTTTCCCTCGAGAAACGTGAATCGAATCCCATCCATTGACAAGAAAAGTCCATTTATAGTCACCAATGCCTTTGTAAGCCTTATTACTCGCTTTAAATGGTTTTATAATCTCATTATTGATTTTAAATTTAATTTTTTTACATTTTTTGTTAAAACAGATTTTAATTGGATGTTTCCCTCGGGAAACGTGAAGTGAATCCCATCTATTGACAAGAAAAGTCTAGTTATAGTCACCAATGCCTTTGTAAGCCTTATTACTCACTTTAAATGGTTTTATAATCTCATTATTCATCTTAAGTTTAATTTTTTTACATTTTTTGTTAAAACAGATTATAATTGGATGTTTCCCTAGGGAAACAAGAAGTGAATCCCATCCATTGACAAGAAAAGTCCATTTATAGTCACCAATGCCTTTGTAAGTCTTATTACTCGCTTTAAATGGTTTTATAATCTCATTAATGATTTTAAGTTGAATTTTTTGTTAAAACAGATTATAATTGGATCTTTCCCACGAAAAACGTGAAGCGAATCCCATCCATTGACAAGAAAAGTCCATTTATAGTCACCAATGCCTTTGTAAGCCTTATTACTCGCTTTAAATGGTTTTATAAACTGATTATTGATTTTAAGTTTAATTTTTTTGAATTTTTTGTTAAAACAGATTATAATTGGATGTTTCGCTCGAAAAACGTGAAGCGAATCCCATCCATTGACAAGAAAAGTCCATTTATAGTCACCAATGCCTTTGTAAGCCTTATTACTCGCTTTAAATGGTTTTATAATCTCATTATTGATTTTAAGTTTAATTTTTTTGAATTTTTCGTTAAAACAGATTATAATTGGATGTTTCCCTCGGGAAACATGAAGTGAATCCCATCCATTGACAAGAAAAGTCCATTTATAGTCACCAATGCCTTTGTAAGTCTTATTACTCGCTTTAAATGGTTTTATAATCTCATTATTGATTTTAAGTTGAATTTTTTGTTAAAACAGATTATAATTGGATGTTTCCCTCGGGAAACGTGAAGCGAATCCCATCTATTGACAAGAAAAGTCCATTTATGGTCACCAATGCCTTTGTAAGCCTGATTACTCGCTTTAAATGGTTTTATAATCTGATTATTGATTTTAAGTTTAATTTTTTTGAATTTTTCGTCAAAACAGATTATAATTGGATGTTTCCCTCAAGAACGTGAAGCGAATCCCATCCATTAACAAGAAAAGTCCATTTATAGTCACCAATGCCTTTGTAAGCCTTATTACTCGCTTTAAATGGTTTTATAATCTGATTATTGATTTTAAGTTTAATTTTTTTGAATTTTTCGTTAAAACAGATTATAATTGGATGTTTCCCTCGGGAAACGTGAGGCGAATCCCATCCATTGACAAGAAAAGTCCATTTATAGTCACCAATGCCTTTGTAAGCCTTATTACTCGCTTTAAATGGTTTTATAATCTCATTATTGATTTTAAGTTTAATTTTTTTGAATTTTTCATTAAAACAGATTATAATTGGATGTTTCCCTCCGGGAAACGTGAAGTGAATCCCATCCATTGACAAGAAAAGTCCATTTATAGTCACCAATGCCTTTGTAAGCCTTATTACTCGCTTTAAATGGTTTTATAATCTGATTATTGATTTTAAGTTTAATTTTTTTGAATTTTTTGTTAAAACAGATTATAATTGGATGTTTCGCTCGAAAAACGTGAAGCGAATCCCATCCATTGACAAGAAAAGTCCATTTATAGTCACCAATGCCTTTGTAAGCCTTATTACTCGCTTTAAATGGTTTTATAATCTCATTATTGATTTTAAGTTTAATTTTTTTGAATTTTTCGTTAAAACAGATTATAATTGGATGTTTCCCTCGAGAAACGTGAAGCGAATCCCATCCATTGACAAGAAAAGTCCATTTATAGTCACCAAAGCCTTTGTAAGCCTTATTACTCGCTTTAAATGGTTTTATAATCTCATTATTGATTTTAAGTTTAATTTTTTGGAATTTTTCATTAAAACAGATTATAATTGGATGTTTTCCTCGAGAAACGTGAAGCGAATCCCATCCATTGACAAGAAAAGTCAATTTATAGTCACCAATGCCTTTGTAAGTCTTATTACTCGCTTTAAATGGTTTTATAATCTCATTAATGATTTTAAGTTGAATTTTTTGTTAAAACAGATTATAATTGGATGTTTCCCTCGAGAAACGTGAAGCGAATCCCATCCATTGACAAGAAAAGTCCATTTATAGTCACCAATGCCTTTGTAAGCCTTATTACTCGCTTTAAATGGTTTTATAATCTCATTATTGATTTTAAGTTTAATTTTTTTGAATTTTTCGTTAAAACAGATTATAATTGGATGTTTCCCTCGAGAAACGTGAAACGAATCCCATCCATTGACAAGAAAAGTCCATTTATAGTCACTAATGCCTTTGTAAGCCTTATTACTCGCTTTAAATGGTTTTATAATCTCATTATTGATTTTAAGTTTAATTTTTTAGAATTTTTCATTAAAACAGATTATAATTGGATGTTTCCCTCGAGAAACGTGAATCGAATCCCATCCATTGACAAGAAAAGTCCATTTATAGTCACCAATGCCTTTGTAAGCCTTATTACTCGCTTTAAATGGTTTTATAATCTCATTATTGATTTTAAATTTAATTTTTTTACATTTTTTGTTAAAACAGATTTTAATTGGATGTTTCCCTCGGGAAACGTGAAGTGAATCCCATCTATTGACAAGAAAAGTCTAGTTATAGTCACCAATGCCTTTGTAAGCCTTATTACTCACTTTAAATGGTTTTATAATCTCATTATTCATCTTAAGTTTAATTTTTTTACATTTTTTGTTAAAACAGATTATAATTGGATGTTTCCCTAGGGAAACAAGAAGTGAATCCCATCCATTGACAAGAAAAGTCCATTTATAGTCACCAATGCCTTTGTAAGTCTTATTACTCGCTTTAAATGGTTTTATAATCTCATTAATGATTTTAAGTTGAATTTTTTGTTAAAACAGATTATAATTGGATCTTTCCCACGAAAAACGTGAAGCGAATCCCATCCATTGACAAGAAAAGTCCATTTATAGTCACCAATGCCTTTGTAAGCCTTATTACTCGCTTTAAATGGTTTTATAAACTGATTATTGATTTTAAGTTTAATTTTTTTGAATTTTTTGTTAAAACAGATTATAATTGGATGTTTCGCTCGAAAAACGTGAAGCGAATCCCATCCATTGACAAGAAAAGTCCATTTATAGTCACCAATGCCTTTGTAAGCCTTATTACTCGCTTTAAATGGTTTTATAATCTCATTATTGATTTTAAGTTTAATTTTTTTGAATTTTTCGTTAAAACAGATTATAATTGGATGTTTCCCTCGGGAAACATGAAGTGAATCCCATCCATTGACAAGAAAAGTCCATTTATAGTCACCAATGCCTTTGTAAGTCTTATTACTCGCTTTAAATGGTTTTATAATCTCATTATTGATTTTAAGTTGAATTTTTTGTTAAAACAGATTATAATTGGATGTTTCCCTCGGGAAACGTGAAGCGAATCCCATCTATTGACAAGAAAAGTCCATTTATGGTCACCAATGCCTTTGTAAGCCTGATTACTCGCTTTAAATGGTTTTATAATCTGATTATTGATTTTAAGTTTAATTTTTTTGAATTTTTCGTCAAAACAGATTATAATTGGATGTTTCCCTCAAGAACGTGAAGCGAATCCCATCCATTAACAAGAAAAGTCCATTTATAGTCACCAATGCCTTTGTAAGCCTTATTACTCGCTTTAAATGGTTTTATAATCTGATTATTGATTTTAAGTTTAATTTTTTTGAATTTTTCGTTAAAACAGATTATAATTGGATGTTTCCCTCGGGAAACGTGAGGCGAATCCCATCCATTGACAAGAAAAGTCCATTTATAGTCACCAATGCCTTTGTAAGCCTTATTACTCGCTTTAAATGGTTTTATAATCTCATTATTGATTTTAAGTTTAATTTTTTTGAATTTTTCATTAAAACAGATTATAATTGGATGTTTCCCTCCGGGAAACGTGAAGTGAATCCCATCCATTGACAAGAAAAGTCCATTTATAGTCACCAATGCCTTTGTAAGCCTTATTACTCGCTTTAAATGGTTTTATAATCTGATTATTGATTTTAAGTTTAATTTTTTTGAATTTTTTGTTAAAACAGATTATAATTGGATGTTTCGCTCGAAAAACGTGAAGCGAATCCCATCCATTGACAAGAAAAGTCCATTTATAGTCACCAATGCCTTTGTAAGCCTTATTACTCGCTTTAAATGGTTTTATAATCTCATTATTGATTTTAAGTTTAATTTTTTTGAATTTTTCGTTAAAACAGATTATAATTGGATGTTTCCCTCGAGAAACGTGAAGCGAATCCCATCCATTGACAAGAAAAGTCCATTTATAGTCACCAAAGCCTTTGTAAGCCTTATTACTCGCTTTAAATGGTTTTATAATCTCATTATTGATTTTAAGTTTAATTTTTTGGAATTTTTCATTAAAACAGATTATAATTGGATGTTTTCCTCGAGAAACGTGAAGCGAATCCCATCCATTGACAAGAAAAGTCAATTTATAGTCACCAATGCCTTTGTAAGTCTTATTACTCGCTTTAAATGGTTTTATAATCTCATTAATGATTTTAAGTTGAATTTTTTGTTAAAACAGATTATAATTGGATGTTTCCCTCGAGAAACGTGAAGCGAATCCCATCCATTGACAAGAAAAGTCCATTTATAGTCACCAATGCCTTTGTAAGCCTTATTACTCGCTTTAAATGGTTTTATAATCTCATTATTGATTTTAAGTTGAATTTTTTGTTAAAACAGATTATAATTGGATGTTTCGCTCGAAAAACGTGAAGCGAATCCCATCCATTGACAAGAAAAGTCCATTTATAGTCACCAATGCCTTTGTAAGCCTTATTACTCGCTTTAAATGGTTTTATAATCTCATTATTGATTTTAAGTTTAATTTTTTTGAATTTTTCGTTAAAACAAATTATAATTGGATGTTTCCCTCGAGAAACGTGAAACGAATCCCATCCATTGACAAGAAAAGTCCATTTATAGTCACTAATGCCTTTGTAAGCCTTATTACTCGCTTTAAATGGTTTTATAATCTCATTATTGATTTTAAGTTTAATTTTTTGGAATTTTTCAATAAAACAGATTATAATTGGATGTTTCCCTCGAGAAACGTGAAGCGAATCCCATCCATTGACAAGAAAAGTCCATTTATAGTCACCAATGTCTTTGTAAGCCTTATTACTCGCTTTAAATGGTTTTATAATCTCATTATTGATTTTAAGTTTAATTTTTTTACATTTTTTGTTAAAACAGATTATAATTGGATGTTTCCCTCGGGAAACGTGAAGTGAATCCCATCTATTGACAAGAAAAGTCTAGTTATAGTCACCAATGCCTTTGTAAGCCTTATTACTCACTTTAAATGGTTTTATAATCTCATTATTGATCTTAAGTTTAATTTTTTTACATTTTTTGTTAAAACAGATTATAATTGGATGTTTCCCTCGGGAAACATGAAGTGAATCCCATCCATTGACAAGAAAAGTCCATTTATAGTCACCAATGCCTTTGTAAGTCTTATTACTCGCTTTAAATGGTTTTATAATCTCATTAATGATTTTAAGTTGAATTTTTTGTTAAAACAGATTATAATTGGATGTTTCCCTCGAGAAACGTGAAGCGAATCCCATCCATTGACAAGAAAAGTCCATTTATAGTCACCAATGCCTTTGTAAGCCTTATTACTCGCTTTAAATGGTTTTATAATCTGATTATTGATTTTAAGTTTAATTTTTTTGAATTTTTTGTTAAAACAAATTATAATTGGATGTTTCGCTCGAAAAACGTGAAGCGAATCCCATCCATTGACAAGAAAAGTCCATTTATAGTCACCAATGCCTTTGTAAGCCTTATTACTCGCTTTAAATGGTTTTATAATCTCATTATTGATTTTAAGTTTAATTTTTTTGAATTTTTCGTTAAAACAGATTATAATTGGATGTTTCCCTCAGGAAACATGAAGGGAATCCCATCCATTGACAAGAAAAGTCCATTTATAGTCACCAATGCCTTTGTAAGTCTTATTACTCGCTTTCAATGGTTTTATAATCTCATTATTGATTTTAAGTTGAATTTTTTGTTAAAACAGATTATAATTGGATGTTTCCCTCGGGAAACGTGAAGTGAATCCCATCTATTGACAAGAAAAGTCCATTTATGGTCACCAATGCCTTTGTAAGCCTTATTACTCACTTTAAATGGTTTTATAATCTGATTATTGATTTTAAGTTTAATTTTTTTGAATTTTTCGTTAAAACAGATTATAATTGGATGTTTCCCTCGAGAAACGTGAAGCGAATCCCATCCATTGACAAGAAAAGTCCATTTATAGTCACCAAAGCCTTTGTAAGCCTTATTACTCGCTTTAAATGGTTTTATAATCTGATTATTGATTTTAAGTTTAATTTTTTTGAATTTTTCGTTAAAACAGATTATAATTGGATGTTTCCCTCGAGAAACGTGAAACGAATCCCATCCATTGACAAGAAAAGTCCATTTATAGTCACTAATGCCTTTGTAAGCCTTATTACTCGCTTTAAATGGTTTTATAATCTCATTATTGATTTTAAGTTTAATTTTTTGGAATTTTTCATTAAAACAGATTATAATTGGATGTTTCCCTCGAGAAACGTGAATCGAATCCCATCCATTGACAAGAAAAGTCCATTTATAGTCACCAATGCCTTTGTAAGCCTTATTACTCGCTTTAAATGGTTTTATAATCTGATTATTGATTTTAAGTTTAATTTTTTTGAATTTTTTGTTAAAACAAATTATAATTGGATGTTTCGCTCGAAAAACGTGAAGCGAATCCCATCCATTGACAAGAAAAGTCCATTTATAGTCACCAATGCCTTTGTAAGCCTTATTACTCGCTTTAAATGGTTTTATAATCTCATTATTGATTTTAAGTTTAATTTTTTTGAATTTTTCGTTAAAACAGATTATAATTGGATGTTTCCCTCAGGAAACATGAAGGGAATCCCATCCATTGACAAGAAAAGTCCATTTATAGTCACCAATGCCTTTGTAAGTCTTATTACTCGCTTTCAATGGTTTTATAATCTCATTATTGATTTTAAGTTGAATTTTTTGTTAAAACAGATTATAATTGGATGTTTCCCTCGGGAAACGTGAAGTGAATCCCATCTATTGACAAGAAAAGTCCATTTATGGTCACCAATGCCTTTGTAAGCCTTATTACTCACTTTAAATGGTTTTATAATCTGATTATTGATTTTAAGTTTAATTTTTTTGAATTTTTCGTTAAAACAGATTATAATTGGATGTTTCCCTCGAGAAACGTGAAGCGAATCCCATCCATTGACAAGAAAAGTCCATTTATAGTCACCAAAGCCTTTGTAAGCCTTATTACTCGCTTTAAATGGTTTTATAATCTGATTATTGATTTTAAGTTTAATTTTTTTGAATTTTTCGTTAAAACAGATTATAATTGGATGTTTCCCTCGAGAAACGTGAAACGAATCCCATCCATTGACAAGAAAAGTCCATTTATAGTCACTAATGCCTTTGTAAGCCTTATTACTCGCTTTAAATGGTTTTATAATCTCATTATTGATTTTAAGTTTAATTTTTTGGAATTTTTCATTAAAACAGATTATAATTGGATGTTTCCCTCGAGAAACGTGAATCGAATCCCATCCATTGACAAGAAAAGTCCATTTATAGTCACCAATGCCTTTGTAAGCCTTATTACTCGCTTTAAATGGTTTTATAATCTCATTATTGATTTTAAATTTAATTTTTTTACATTTTTTGTTAAAACAGATTTTAATTGGATGTTTCCCTCGGGAAACGTGAAGTGAATCCCATCTATTGACAAGAAAAGTCTAGTTATAGTCACCAATGCCTTTGTAAGCCTTATTACTCACTTTAAATGGTTTTATAATCTCATTATTCATCTTAAGTTTAATTTTTTTACATTTTTTGTTAAAACAGATTATAATTGGATGTTTCCCTAGGGAAACAAGAAGTGAATCCCATCCATTGACAAGAAAAGTCCATTTATAGTCACCAATGCCTTTGTAAGTCTTATTACTCGCTTTAAATGGTTTTATAATCTCATTAATGATTTTAAGTTGAATTTTTTGTTAAAACAGATTATAATTGGATCTTTCCCACGAAAAACATGAAGCGAATCCCATCCATTGACAAGAAAAGTCCATTTATAGTCACCAATGCCTTTGTAAGCCTTATTACTCGCTTTAAATGGTTTTATAAACTGATTATTGATTTTAAGTTTAATTTTTTTGAATTTTTGTTAAAACAGATTATAATTGGATGTTTCGCTCGAAAAACGTGAAGCGAATCCCATCCATTGACAAGAAAAGTCCATTTATAGTCACCAATGCCTTTGTAAGCCTTATTACTCGCTTTAAATGGTTTTATAATCTCATTATTGATTTTAAGTTTAATTTTTTTGAATTTTTCGTTAAAACAGATTATAATTGGATGTTTCCCTCGGGAAACATGAAGTGAATCCCATCCATTGACAAGAAAAGTCCATTTATAGTCACCAATGCCTTTGTAAGTCTTATTACTCGCTTTAAATGGTTTTATAATCTCATTATTGATTTTAAGTTGAATTTTTTGTTAAAACAGATTATAATTGGATGTTTCCCTCGGGAAACGTGAAGCGAATCCCATCTATTGACAAGAAAAGTCCATTTATGGTCACCAATGCCTTTGTAAGCCTGATTACTCGCTTTAAATGGTTTTATAATCTGATTATTGATTTTAAGTTTAATTTTTTTGAATTTTTCGTCAAAACAGATTATAATTGGATGTTTCCCTCAAGAACGTGAAGCGAATCCCATCCATTAACAAGAAAAGTCCATTTATAGTCACCAATGCCTTTGTAAGCCTTATTACTCGCTTTAAATGGTTTTATAATCTGATTATTGATTTTAAGTTTAATTTTTTTGAATTTTTCGTTAAAACAGATTATAATTGGATGTTTCCCTCGGGAAACGTGAGGCGAATCCCATCCATTGACAAGAAAAGTCCATTTATAGTCACCAATGCCTTTGTAAGCCTTATTACTCGCTTTAAATGGTTTTATAATCTCATTATTGATTTTAAGTTTAATTTTTTTGAATTTTTCATTAAAACAGATTATAATTGGATGTTTCCCTCCGGGAAACGTGAAGTGAATCCCATCCATTGACAAGAAAAGTCCATTTATAGTCACCAATGCCTTTGTAAGCCTTATTACTCGCTTTAAATGGTTTTATAATCTGATTATTGATTTTAAGTTTAATTTTTTTGAATTTTTTGTTAAAACAGATTATAATTGGATGTTTCGCTCGAAAAACGTGAAGCGAATCCCATCCATTGACAAGAAAAGTCCATTTATAGTCACCAATGCCTTTGTAAGCCTTATTACTCGCTTTAAATGGTTTTATAATCTCATTATTGATTTTAAGTTTAATTTTTTTGAATTTTTCGTTAAAACAGATTATAATTGGATGTTTCCCTCGAGAAACGTGAAGCGAATCCCATCCATTGACAAGAAAAGTCCATTTATAGTCACCAAAGCCTTTGTAAGCCTTATTACTCGCTTTAAATGGTTTTATAATCTCATTATTGATTTTAAGTTTAATTTTTTGGAATTTTTCATTAAAACAGATTATAATTGGATGTTTTCCTCGAGAAACGTGAAGCGAATCCCATCCATTGACAAGAAAAGTCCATTTATAGTCACCAATGCCTTTGTAAGTCTTATTACTCGCTTTAAATGGTTTTATAATCTCATTAATGATTTTAAGTTGAATTTTTTGTTAAAACAGATTATAATTGGATGTTTCCCTCGAGAAACGTGAAGCGAATCCCATCCATTGACAAGAAAAGTCCATTTATAGTCACCAATGCCTTTGTAAGCCTTATTACTCGCTTTAAATGGTTTTATAATCTCATTATTGATTTTAAGTTGAATTTTTTGTTAAAACAGATTATAATTGGATGTTTCGGTCGAAAAACGTGAAGCGAATCCCATCCATTGACAAGAAAAGTCCATTTATAGTCACCAATGCCTTTGTAAGCCTTATTACTCGCTTTAAATGGTTTTATAATCTCATTATTGTTTTTAAGTTTAATTTTTTTGAATTTTTCGTTAAAACAGATTATAATTGGATGTTTCCCTCGAGAAACGTGAAACGAATCCCATCCATTGACAAGAAAAGTCCATTTATAGTCACTAATGCCTTTGTAAGCCTTATTACTCGCTTTAAATGGTTTTATAATCTCATTATTGATTTTAAGTTTAATTTTTTGGAATTTTTCAATAAAACAGATTATAATTGGATGTTTCCCTCGAGAAACGTGAAGCGAATCCCATCCATTGACAAGAAAAGTCCATTTATAGTCACCAATGTCTTTGTAAGCCTTATTACTCGCTTTAAATGGTTTTATAATCTCATTATTGATTTTAAGTTTAATTTTTTTACATTTTTTGTTAAAACAGATTATAATTGGATGTTTCCCTCGGGAAACGTGAAGTGAATCCCATCTATTGACAAGAAAAGTCTAGTTATAGTCACCAATGCCTTTGTAAGCCTTATTACTCACTTTAAATGGTTTTATAATCTCATTATTGATCTTAAGTTTAATTTTTTTACATTTTTTGTTAAAACAGATTATAATTGGATGTTTCCCTCGGGAAACATGAAGTGAATCCCATCCATTGACAAGAAAAGTCCATTTATAGTCACCAATGCCTTTGTAAGTCTTATTACTCGCTTTAAATGGTTTTATAATCTCATTAATGATTTTAAGTTGAATTTTTTGTTAAAACAGATTATAATTGGATGTTTCCCTCGAGAAACGTGAAGCGAATCCCATCCATTGACAAGAAAAGTCCATTTATAGTCACCAATGCCTTTGTAAGCCTTATTACTCGCTTTAAATGGTTTTATAATCTGATTATTGATTTTAAGTTTAATTTTTTTGAATTTTTTGTTAAAACAGATTATAATTGGATGTTTCGCTCGAAAAACGTGAAGCGAATCCCATCCATTGACAAGAAAAGTCCATTTATAGTCACCAATGCCTTTGTAAGCCTTATTACTCGCTTTAAATGGTTTTATAATCTCATTATTGATTTTAAGTTTAATTTTTTTGAATTTTTCGTTAAAACAGATTATAATTGGATGTTTCCCTCAGGAAACATGAAGGGAATCCCATCCATTGACAAGAAAAGTCCATTTATAGTCACCAATGCCTTTGTAAGTCTTATTACTCGCTTTCAATGGTTTTATAATCTCATTATTGATTTTAAGTTGAATTTTTTGTTAAAACAGATTATAATTGGATGTTTCCCTCGGGAAACGTGAAGTGAATCCCATCTATTGACAAGAAAAGTCCATTTATGGTCACCAATGCCTTTGTAAGCCTTATTACTCACTTTAAATGGTTTTATAATCTGATTATTGATTTTAAGTTTAATTTTTTTGAATTTTTCGTTAAAACAGATTATAATTGGATGTTTCCCTCGAGAAACGTGAAGCGAATCCCATCCATTGACAAGAAAAGTCCATTTATAGTCACCAAAGCCTTTGTAAGCCTTATTACTCGCTTTAAATGGTTTTATAATCTGATTATTGATTTTAAGTTTAATTTTTTTGAATTTTTCGTTAAAACAGATTATAATTGGATGTTTCCCTCGAGAAACGTGAAACGAATCCCATCCATTGACAAGAAAAGTCCATTTATAGTCACTAATGCCTTTGTAAGCCTTATTACTCGCTTTAAATGGTTTTATAATCTCATTATTGATTTTAAGTTTAATTTTTTGGAATTTTTCATTAAAACAGATTATAATTGGATGTTTCCCTCGAGAAACGTGAATCGAATCCCATCCATTGACAAGAAAAGTCCATTTATAGTCACCAATGCCTTTGTAAGCCTTATTACTCGCTTTAAATGGTTTTATAATCTCATTATTGATTTTAAGTTTAATTTTTTTACATTTTTTGTTAAAACAGATTATAATTGGATGTTTCCCTCGGGAAACGTGAAGTGAATCCCATCTATTGACAAGAAAAGTCTAGTTATAGTCACCAATGCCTTTGTAAGCCTTATTACTCACTTTAAATGGTTTTATAATCTCATTATTGATCTTAAGTTTAATTTTTTTACATTTTTTGTTAAAACAGATTATAATTGGATGTTTCCCTCGGGAAACATGAAGTGAATCCCATCCATTGACAAGAAAAGTCCATTTATAGTCACCAATGCCTTTGTAAGTCTTATTACTCGCTTTAAATGGTTTTATAATCTCATTAATGATTTTAAGTTGAATTTTTTGTTAAAACAGATTATAATTGGATGTTTCCCTCGAGAAACGTGAAGCGAATCCCATCCATTGACAAGAAAAGTCCATTTATAGTCACCAATGCCTTTGTAAGCCTTATTACTCGCTTTAAATGGTTTTATAATCTGATTATTGATTTTAAGTTTAATTTTTTTGAATTTTTTGTTAAAACAGATTATAATTGGATGTTTCGCTCGAAAAACGTGAAGCGAATCCCATCCATTGACAAGAAAAGTCCATTTATAGTCACCAATGCCTTTGTAAGCCTTATTACTCGCTTTAAATGGTTTTATAATCTGATTATTGATTTTAAGTTTAATTTTTTTGAATTTTTCGTTAAAACAGATTATAATTGGATGTTTCCCTCGAGAAACGTGAAGCGAATCCCATCCATTGACAAGAAAAGTCCATTTATAGTCACCAAAGCCTTTGTAAGCCTTATTACTCGCTTTAAATGGTTTTATAATCTGATTATTGATTTTAAGTTTAATTTTTTTTGAATTTTTCGTTAAAACAGATTATAATTGGATGTTCCCCTCGAGAAACGTGAAACGAATCCCATCCATTGACAAGAAAAGTCCATTTATAGTCACTAATGCCTTTGTAAGCCTTATTACTCGCTTTAAATGGTTTTATAATCTCATTATTGATTTTAAGTTTAATTTTTTGGAATTTTTCATTAAAACAGATTATAATTGGATGTTTCCCTCGAGAAACGTGAAGCGAATCCCATCCATTGACAAGAAAAGTCCATTTATAGTCACCAATGTCTTTGTAAGCCTTATTACTCGCTTTAAATGGTTTTATAATCTCATTATTGATTTTAAGTTTAATTTTTTTACATTTTTTGTTAAAACAGATTATAATTGGATGTTTCCCTCGGGAAACGTGAATTGAAACCCATCTATTGACAAGAAAAGTCTAGTTATAGTCACCAATGCCTTTGTAAGCCTTATTACTCACTTTAAATGGTTTTATAATCTCATTATTGATCTTAAGTTTAATTTTTTTACATTTTTTGTTAAAACAGATTATAATTGGATGTTTCCCTCGGGAAACATGAAGTGAATCCCATCCATTGACAAGAAAAGTCCATTTATAGTCACCAATGCCTTTGTAAGTCTTATTACTCGCTTTAAATGGTTTTATAATCTCATTAATGATTTTAAGTTGAATTTTTTGTTAAAACAGACTATAATTGGATGTTTCCCTCGAGAAACGTGAAGCGAATCCCATCCATTGACAAGAAAAGTCCATTTATAGTCACCAATGCCTTTGTAAGCCTTATTACTCGCTTTAAATGGTTTTATAATCTGATTATTGATTTTAAGTTTAATTTTTTTGAATTTTTTGTTAAAACAGATTATAATTGGATGTTTCGCTCGAAAAACGTGAAGCGAATCCCATCCATTGACAAGAAAAGTCCATTTATAGTCACCAATGCCTTTGTAAGCCTTATTACTCGCTTTAAATGGTTTTATAATCTCATTATTGATTTTAAGTTTAATTTTTTTGAATTTTTCGTTAAAACAGATTATAATTGGATGTTTCCCTCAGGAAACATGAAGGGAATCCCATCCATTGACAAGAAAAGTCCATTTATAGTCACCAATGCCTTTGTAAGTCTTATTACTCGCTTTAAATGGTTTTATAATCTCATTATTGATTTTAAGTTGAATTTTTTGTTAAAACAGATTATAATTGGATGTTTCCCTCGGGAAACGTGAAGTGAATCCCATCTATTGACAAGAAAAGTCCATTTATGGTCACCAATGCCTTTGTAAGCCTTATTACTCACTTTAAATGGTTTTATAATCTGATTATTGATTTTAAGTTTAATTTTTTTGAATTTTTCGTTAAAACAGATTATAATTGGATGTTTCCCTCGAGAAACGTGAAGCGAATCCCATCCATTGACAAGAAAAGTCCATTTATAGTCACCAAAGCCTTTGTAAGCCTTATTACTCGCTTTAAATGGTTTTATAATCTCATTATTGATTTTAAGTTTAATTTTTTTGAATTTTTCGTTAAAACAGATTATAATTGGATGTTTCCCTCGAGAAACGTGAAACGAATCCCATCCATTGACAAGAAAAGTCCATTTATAGTCACTAATGCCTTTGTAAGCCTTATTACTCGCTTTAAATGGTTTTATAATCTCATTATTGATTTTAAGTTTAATTTTTTGGAATTTTTCATTAAAACAGATTATAATTGGATGTTTCCCTCGAGAAACGTGAAGCGAATCCCATCCATTGACAAGAAAAGTCCATTTATAGTCACCAATGCCTTTGTAAGCCTTATTACTCGCTTTAAATGGTTTTATAATCTCATTATTGATTTTAAGTTTAATTTTTTTACATTTTTTGTTAAAACAGATTATAATTGGATGTTTCCCTCGGGAAACGTGAAGTGAATCCCATCTATTGACAAGAAAAGTCTAGTTATAGTCACCAATGCCTTTGTAAGCCTTATTACTCACTTTAAATGGTTTTATAATCTCATTATTGATCTTAAGTTTAATTTTTTTACATTTTTTGTTAAAACAGATTATAATTGGATGTTTCCCTCGGGAAACATGAAGTGAATCCCATCCATTGACAAGAAAAGTCCATTTATAGTCACCAATGCCTTTGTAAGTCTTATTACTCGCTTTAAATGGTTTTATAATCTCATTAATGATTTTAAGTTGAATTTTTTGTTAAAACAGATTATAATTGGATGTTTCCCTCGAGAAACGTGAAGCGAATCCCATCCATTGACAAGAAAAGTCCATTTATAGTCACCAATGCCTTTGTAAGCCTTATTACTCGCTTTAAATGGTTTTATAATCTGATTATTGATTTTAAGTTTAATTTTTTTGAATTTTTTGTTAAAACAGATTATAATTGGATGTTTCGCTCGAAAAACGTGAAGCGAATCCCATCCATTGACAAGAAAAGTCCATTTATAGTCACCAATGCCTTTGTAAGCCTTATTACTCGCTTTAAATGGTTTTATAATCTCATTATTGATTTTAAGTTTAATTTTTTTGAATTTTTCGTTAAAACAGATTATAATTGGATGTTTCCCTCGAGAAACGTGAAGCGAATCCCATCCATTGACAAGAAAAGTCCATTTATAGTCACCAATGCCTTTGTAAGCCTTATTACTCTCTTTAAATGGTTTTATAATCTGATTATTGATTTTAAGTTTAATTTTTTTGAATTTTTTGTTAAAACAGATTATAATTGGATGTTTCGCTCGAAAAACGTGAAGCGAATCCAATCCATTGACAAGAAAAGTCCATTTATAGTCACCAATGCCTTTGTAAGCCTTATTACTCGCTTTAAATGGTTTTATAATCTCATTATTGATTTTAAGTTTAATTTTTTTGAATTTTTTGTTAAAACAGATTATAATTGGATGTTTCCCTCGAGAAACGTGAAGCGAATCCCATCCATTGACAAGAAAAGTCCATTTATAGTCACCAGTGCCTTTGTAAGCCTTATTACTCGCTTTAAATGGTTTTATAATCTGATTATTGATTTTAAGTTTAATTTTTTTGAATTTTTCGTTAAAACAGATTATAATTGGATGTTTCCCTCGAGAAACGTGAAGCGAATCCCATCCATTGACAAGAAAAGTCCATTTATAGTCACCAATGCCTTTGTAAGCCTTATTACTCGCTTTAAATGGTTTTATAATCTGATTATTGATTTTAAGTTTAATTTTTTTGAATTTTTTGTTAAAACAGACTATAATTGGATGTTTCGCTCGAAAAACGTGAAGCGAATCCCATCCATTGACAAGAAAAGTCCATTTATAGTCACCACTGCCTTTGTAAGCCTTATTACTCGCTTTAAATGGTTTTATAATCTCATTATTGATTTTAAGTTTAATTTTTTTGAATTTTTCGTTAAAACAGATTATAATTGGATGTTTCCCTCGAGAAACGTGAAGCGAATCCCATCCATTGACAAGAAAAGTCCATTTATAGTCACCAATGCCTTTGTAAGCCTTATTACTCGCTTTAAATGGTTTTATAATCTCATTATTGATTTTAAGTTTAATTTTTTTGAATTTTTTGTTAAAACAGATTATAATTGGATGTTTCGCTCGAAAAACGTGAAGCGAATCCCATCCATTGACAAGAAAAGTCCATTTATAGTCACCAATGCCTTTGTAAGCCTTATTACTCTCTTTAAATGGTTTTATAATCTCATTATTGATTTTAAGTTTAATTTTTTTGAATTTTTCGTTAAAACAGATTATAATTGGATGTTTCCCTCAGGAAACATGAAGGGAATCCCATCCATTGACAAGAAAAGTCCATTTATAGTCACCAATGCCTTTGTAAGTCTTATTACTCGCTTTAAATGGTTTTATAATCTCATTATTGATTTTAAGTTGAATTTTTTGTTAAAACAGATTATAATTGGATGTTTCCCTCGGGAAACGTGAAGTGAATCCCATCTATTGACAAGAAAAGTCCATTTATGGTCACCAATGCCTTTGTAAGCCTTATTACTCACTTTAAATGGTTTTATAATCTGATTATTGATTTTAAGTTTAATTTTTTTGAATTTTTCGTTAAAACAGATTATAATTGGATGTTTCCCTCGAGAAACGTGAAGCGAATCCCATCCATTGACAAGAAAAGTCCATTTATAGTCACCAAAGCCTTTGTAAGCCTTATTACTCGCTTTAAATGGTTTTATAATCTGATTATTGATTTTAAGTTTAATTTTTTTGAATTTTTTGTTAAAACAGATTATAATTGGATGTTTCGCTCGAAAAACGTGAAGCGAATCCAATCCATTGACAAGAAAAGTCCATTTATAGTCACCAATGCCTTTGTAAGCCTTATTACTCGCTTTAAATGGTTTTATAATCTGATTATTGATTTTAAGTTTAATTTTTTTGAATTTTTCGTTAAAACAGATTATAATTGGATGTTTCCCTCGAGAAACGTGAAGCGAATCCCATCCATTGACAAGAAAAGTCCATTTATAGTCACCAATGCCTTTGTAAGCCTTATTACTCGCTTTAAATGGTTTTATAATCTGATTATTGATTTTAAGTTTAATTTTTTTGAATTTTTTGTTAAAACAGATTATAATTGGATGTTTCGCTCGAAAAACGTGAAGCGAATCCAATCCATTGACAAGAAAAGTCCATTTATAGTCACCAATGCCTTTGTAAGCCTTATTACTCGCTTTAAATGGTTTTATAATCTCATTATTGATTTTAAGTTTAATTTTTTTGAATTTTTCGTTAAAACAGATTATAATTGGATGTTTCCCTCGAGAAACGTGAAGCGAATCCCATCCATTGACAAGAAAAGTCCATTTATAGTCACCAATGCCTTTGTAAGCCTTATTACTCGCTTTAAATGGTTTTATAATCTGATTATTGATTTTAAGTTTAATTTTTTTGAATTTTTCGTTAAAACAGATTATAATTGGATGTTTCTCTCGAGAAACGTGAAGCGAATCCCATCCATTGACAAGAAAAGTCCATTTATAGTCACCAATGCCTTTGTAAGCCTTATTACTCGCTTTAAATGGTTTTATAATCTGATTATTGATTTTAAGTTTAATTTTTTTGAATTTTTTGTTAAAACAGATTATAATTGGATGTTTCGCTCGAAAAACGTGAAGCGAATCCCATCCATTGACAAGAAAAGTCCATTTATAGTCACCACTGCCTTTGTAAGCCTTATTACTCGCTTTAAATGGTTTTATAATCTCATTATTGATTTTAAGTTTAATTTTTTTGAATTTTTCGTTAAAACAGATTATAATTGGATGTTTCCCTCGAGAAACGTGAAGCGAATCCCATCCATTGACAAGAAAAGTCCATTTATAGTCACCAATGCCTTTGTAAGCCTTATTACTCGCTTTAAATGGTTTTATAATCTGATTATTGATTTTAAGTTTAATTTTTTTGAATTTTTCGTTAAAACAGATTATAATTGGATGTTTCCCTCGAGAAACGTGAAGCGAATCCCATCCATTGACAAGAAAAGTCCATTTATAGTCACCAAAGCCTTTGTAAGCCTTATTACTCGCTTTAAATGGTTTTATAATCTCATTATTGATTTTAAGTTTAATTTTTTGGAATTTTTCATTAAAACAGATTATAATTGGATGTTTCCCTCGAGAAACGTGAAGCGAATCCCATCCATTGACAAGAAAAGTCCATTTATAGTCACCAATGCCTTTGTAAGTCTTATTACTCGCTTTAAATGGTTTTATAATCTCATTAATGATTTTAAGTTGAATTTTTTGTTAAAACAGATTATAATTGGATGTTTCCCTCGAGAAACGTGAAGCGAATCCCATCCATTGACAAGAAAAGTCCATTTATAGTCACCAATGCCTTTGTAAGCCTTATTACTCGCTTTAAATGGTTTTATAATCTCATTATTGATTTTAAGTTGAATTTTTTGTTAAAACAGATTATAATTGGATGTTTCCCTCGAGAAACGTGAAGCGAATCCCATCCATTGACAAGAAAAGTCCATTTATAGTCACCAATGCCTTTGTAAGCCTTATTACTCGCTTTAAATGGTTTTATAATCTGATTATTGATTTTAAGTTTAATTTTTTTGAATTTTTTGTTAAAACAGATTATAATTGGATGTTTCGCTCAAAAAACGTGAAGCGAATCCCATCCATTGACAAGAAAAGTCCATTTATAGTCACCAATGCCTTTGTAAGCCTTATTACTCGCTTTAAATGGTTTTATAATCTCATTATTGATTTTAAGTTTAATTTTTTTGAATTTTTCGTTAAAACAGATTATAATTGGATGTTTCCCTCGGGAAACATGAAGTGAATCCCATCCATTGACAAGAAAAGTCCATTTATAGTCACCAATGCCTTTGTAAGTCTTATTACTCGCTTTAAATGGTTTTATAATCTCATTATTGATTTTAAGTTGAATTTTTTGTTAAAACAGATTATAATTGGATGTTTCCCTCGGGAAACGTGAAGTGAATCCCATCTATTGACAAGAAAAGTCCATTTATGGTCACCAATGCCTTTGTAAGCCTTATTACTCACTTTAAATGGTTTTATAATCTGATTATTGATTTTAAGTTTAATTTTTTTGAATTTTTCGTTAAAACAGATTATAATTGGATGTTTCGCTCGAGAAACGTGAAGCGAATCCCATCCATTGACAAGAAAAGTCCATTTATAGTCACCAATGCCTTTGTAAGCCTTATTACTCGCTTTAAATGGTTTTATAATCTCATTATTGATTTTAAGTATAATTTTTTTGAATTTTTCATTAAAACAGATTATAATTGGATGTTTCCCTCGGGAAACGTGAAGTGAATCCTATCCATTGACAAGAAAAGTCCATTTATAGTCACCAATGCCTTTGTAAGCCTTATTACTCGCTTTAAATGGTTTTATAATCTGATTATTGATTTTAAGTTTAATTTTTTTGAATTTTTTGTTAAAACAGATTATAATTGGATGTTTCGCTCGAAAAACGTGAAGCGAATCCCATCCATTGACAAGAAAAGTCCATTTATAGTCACCAATGCCTTTGTAAGCCTTATTACTCGCTTTAAATGGTTTTATAATCTGATTATTGATTTTAAGTTTAATTTTTTTGAATTTTTCATTAAAACAGATTATAATTGGATGTTTCCCTCGAGAAACGTGAAGCGAATCCCATCCATTGACAAGAAAAGTCCATTTATAGTCACCAATGCCTTTGTAAGCCTTATTACTCGCTTTAAATGGTTTTATAATCTGATTATTGATTTTAAGTTTAATTTTTTTGAATTTTTTGTTAAAACAGATTATAATTGGATGTTTCGCTCGAAAAACGTGAAGCGAATCCCATCCATTGACAAGAAAAGTCCATTTATAGTCACCAATGCCTTTGTAAGCCTTATTACTCGCTTTAAATGGTTTTATAATCTCATTATTGATTTTAAGTTTAATTTTTTTGAATTTTTCGTTAAAACAGATTATAATTGGATGTTTCCCTCGAGAAACGTGAAGCGAATCCCATCCATTGACAAGAAAAGTCCATTTATAGTCACCAAAGCCTTTGTAAGCCTTATTACTCGCTTTAAATGGTTTTATAATCTCATTATTGATTTTAAGTTTAATTTTTTGGAATTTTTCATTAAAACAGATTATAATTGGATGTTTCCCTCGAGAAACGTGAAGCGAATCCCATCCATTGACAAGAAAAGTCCATTTATAGTCACCAATGCCTTTGTAAGTCTTATTACTCGCTTTAAATGGTTTTATAATCTCATTAATGATTTTAAGTTGAATTTTTTGTTAAAACAGATTATAATTGGATGTTTCCCTCGAGAAACGTGAAGCGAATCCCATCCATTGACAAGAAAAGTCCATTTATAGTCACCAATGCCTTTGTAAGCCTTATTACTCGCTTTAAATGGTTTTATAATCTCATTATTGATTTTAAGTTGAATTTTTTGTTAAAACAGATTATAATTGGATGTTTCCCTCGAGAAACGTGAAGCGAATCCCATCCATTGACAAGAAAAGTCCATTTATAGTCACCAATGCCTTTGTAAGCCTTATTACTCGCTTTAAATGGTTTTATAATCTGATTATTGATTTTAAGTTTAATTTTTTTGAATTTTTTGTTAAAACAGATTATAATTGGATGTTTCGCTCAAAAAACGTGAAGCGAATCCCATCCATTGACAAGAAAAGTCCATTTATAGTCACCAATGCCTTTGTAAGCCTTATTACTCGCTTTAAATGGTTTTATAATCTCATTATTGATTTTAAGTTTAATTTTTTTGAATTTTTCGTTAAAACAGATTATAATTGGATGTTTCCCTCGGGAAACATGAAGTGAATCCCATCCATTGACAAGAAAAGTCCATTTATAGTCACCAATGCCTTTGTAAGTCTTATTACTCGCTTTAAATGGTTTTATAATCTCATTATTGATTTTAAGTTGAATTTTTTGTTAAAACAGATTATAATTGGATGTTTCCCTCGGGAAACGTGAAGTGAATCCCATCTATTGACAAGAAAAGTCCATTTATGGTCACCAATGCCTTTGTAAGCCTTATTACTCACTTTAAATGGTTTTATAATCTGATTATTGATTTTAAGTTTAATTTTTTTGAATTTTTCGTTAAAACAGATTATAATTGGATGTTTCGCTCGAGAAACGTGAAGCGAATCCCATCCATTGACAAGAAAAGTCCATTTATAGTCACCAATGCCTTTGTAAGCCTTATTACTCGCTTTAAATGGTTTTATAATCTCATTATTGATTTTAAGTTTAATTTTTTTGAATTTTTCATTAAAACAGATTATAATTGGATGTTTCCCTCGGGAAACGTGAAGTGAATCCTATCCATTGAAAAGAAAAGTCCATTTATAGTCACCAATGCCTTTGTAAGCCTTATTACTCGCTTTAAATGGTTTTATAATCTGATTATTGATTTTAAGTTTAATTTTTTTGAATTTTTTGTTAAAACAGATTATAATTGGATGTTTCGCTCGAAAAACGTGAAGCGAATCCCATCCATTGACAAGAAAAGTCCATTTATAGTCACCAATGCCTTTGTAAGCCTTATTACTCGCTTTAAATGGTTTTATAATCTGATTATTGATTTTAAGTTTAATTTTTTTGAATTTTTCGTTAAAACAGATTATAATTGGATGTTTCCCTCGAGAAACGTGAAGCGAATCCCATCCATTGACAAGAAAAGTCCATTTATAGTCACCAAAGCCTTTGTAAGCCTTATTACTCGCTTTAAATGGTTTTATAATCTGATTATTGATTTTAAGTTTAATTTTTTTGAATTTTTCGTTAAAACAGATTATAATTGGATGTTCCCCTCGAGAAACGTGAAACGAATCCCATCCATTGACAAGAAAAGTCCATTTATAGTCACCAATGCCTTTGTAAGCCTTATTACTCGCTTTAAATGGTTTTATAATCTCATTATTGATTTTAAGTTTAATTTTTTTGAATTTTTCATTAAAACAGATTATAATTGGATGTTTCCCTTGGGAAACGTGAAGTGAATCCTATCCATTGAAAAGAAAAGTCCATTTATAGTCACCAATGCCTTTGTAAGCCTTATTACTCGCTTTAAATGGTTTTATAATCTGATTATTGATTTTAAGTTTAATTTTTTTGAATTTTTTGTTAAAACAGATTATAATTGGATGTTTCGCTCGAAAAACGTGAAGCGAATCCCATCCATTGACAAGAAAAGTCCATTTATAGTCACCAATGCCTTTGTAAGCCTTATTACTCGCTTTAAATGGTTTTATAATCTGATTATTGATTTTAAGTTTAATTTTTTTGAATTTTTCGTTAAAACAGATTATAATTGGATGTTTCCCTCGAGAAACGTGAAGCGAATCCCATCCATTGACAAGAAAAGTCCATTTATAGTCACCAAAGCCTTTGTAAGCCTTATTACTCGCTTTAAATGGTTTTATAATCTGATTATTGATTTTAAGTTTAATTTTTTTTGAATTTTTCGTTAAAACAGATTATAATTGGATGTTCCCCTCGAGAAACGTGAAACGAATCCCATCCATTGACAAGAAAAGTCCATTTATAGTCACTAATGCCTTTGTAAGCCTTATTACTCGCTTTAAATGGTTTTATAATCTCATTATTGATTTTAAGTTTAATTTTTTGGAATTTTTCATTAAAACATATTATAATTGGATGTTTCCCTCGAGAAACGTGAAGCGAATCCCATCCATTGACAAGAAAAGTCCATTTATAGTCACCAATGTCTTTGTAAGCCTTATTACTCGCTTTAAATGGTTTTATAATCTCATTATTGATTTTAAGTTTAATTTTTTTACATTTTTTGTTAAAACAGATTATAATTGGATGTTTCCCTCGGGAAACGTGAAGTGAAACCCATCTATTGACAAGAAAAGTCTAGTTATAGTCACCAATGCCTTTGTAAGCCTTATTACTCACTTTAAATGGTTTTATAATCTCATTATTGATCTTAAGTTTAATTTTTTTACATTTTTTGTTAAAACAGATTATAATTGGATGTTTCCCTCGGGAAACATGAAGTGAATCCCATCCATTGACAAGAAAAGTCCATTTATAGTCACCAATGCCTTTGTAAGTCTTATTACTCGCTTTAAATGGTTTTATAATCTCATTAATGATTTTAAGTTGAATTTTTTGTTAAAACAGATTATAATTGGATGTTTCCCTCGAGAAACGTGAAGCGAATCCCATCCATTGACAAGAAAAGTCCATTTATAGTCACCAATGCCTTTGTAAGCCTTATTACTCGCTTTAAATGGTTTTATAATCTCATTATTGATTTTAAGTTTAATTTTTTTGAATTTTTCGTTAAAACAGATTATAATTGGATGTTTCCCTCAGGAAACATGAAGGGAATCCCATCCATTGACAAGAAAAGTCCATTTATAGTCACCAATGCCTTTGTAAGTCTTATTACTCGCTTTAAATGGTTTTATAATCTCATTATTGATTTTAAGTTGAATTTTTTGTTAAAACAGATTATAATTGGATGTTTCCCTCGGGAAACGTGAAGTGAATCCCATCTATTGACAAGAAAAGTCCATTTATGGTCACCAATGCCTTTGTAAGCCTTATTACTCACTTTAAATGGTTTTATAATCTGATTATTGATTTTAAGTTTAATTTTTTTGAATTTTTCGTTAAAACAGATTATAATTGGATGTTTCCCTCGAGAAACGTGAAGCGAATCCCATCCATTGACAAGAAAAGTCCATTTATAGTCACCAAAGCCTTTGTAAGCCTTATTACTCGCTTTAAATGGTTTTATAATCTCATTATTGATTTTAAGTTTAATTTTTTTGAATTTTTCGTTAAAACAGATTATAATTGGATGTTTCCCTCGAGAAACGTAAAACGAATCCCATCCATTGACAAGAAAAGTCCATTTATAGTCACTAATGCCTTTGTAAGCCTTATTACTCGCTTTAAATGGTTTTATAATCTCATTATTGATTTTAAGTTTAATTTTTTGGAATTTTTCATTAAAACAGATTATAATTGGATGTTTCCCTCGAGAAACGTGAAGCGAATCCCATCCATTGACAAGAAAAGTCCATTTATAGTCACCAATGCCTTTGTAAGCCTTATTACTCGCTTTAAATGGTTTTATAATCTCATTATTGATTTTAAGTTTAATTTTTTTACATTTTTTGTTAAAACAGATTATAATTGGATGTTTCCCTCGGGAAACGTGAAGTGAATCCCATCTATTGACAAGAAAAGTCTAGTTATAGTCACCAATGCCTTTGTAAGCCTTATTACTCACTTTAAATGGTTTTATAATCTCATTATTGATCTTAAGTTTAATTTTTTTACATTTTTTGTTAAAACAGATTATAATTGGATGTTTCCCTCGGGAAACATGAAGTGAATCCCATCCATTGACAAGAAAAGTCCATTTATAGTCACCAATGCCTTTGTAAGTCTTATTACTCGCTTTAAATGGTTTTATAATCTCATTAATGATTTTAAGTTGAATTTTTTGTTAAAACAGATTATAATTGGATGTTTCCCTCGAGAAACGTGAAGCGAATCCCATCCATTGACAAGAAAAGTCCATTTATAGTCACCAATGCCTTTGTAAGCCTTATTACTCGCTTTAAATGGTTTTATAATCTGATTATTGATTTTAAGTTTAATTTTTTTGAATTTTTTGTTAAAACAGATTATAATTGGATGTTTCGCTCGAAAAACGTGAAGCGAATCCCATCCATTGACAAGAAAAGTCCATTTATAGTCACAATGCCTTTGTAAGCCTTATTACTCGCTTTAAATGGTTTTATAATCTCATTATTGATTTTAAGTTTAATTTTTTTGAATTTTTCGTTAAAACAGATTATAATTGGATGTTTCCCTCGGGAAACATGAAGGGAATCCCATCCATTGACAAGAAAAGTCCATTTATAGTCACCAATGCCTTTGTAAGTCTTATTACTCGCTTTAAATGGTTTTATAATCTCATTATTGATTTTAAGTTGAATTTTTTGTTAAAACAGATTATAATTGGATGTTTCCCTCGGGAAACGTGAAGTGAATCCCATCTATTGACAAGAAAAGTCCATTTATGGTCACCAATGCCTTTGTAAGCCTTATTACTCACTTTAAATGGTTTTATAATCTGATTATTAATTTTAAGTTTAATTTTTTTGAATTTTTCGTTAAAACAGATTATAATTGGATGTTTCCCTCGAGAAACGTGAAGCGAATCCCATCCATTGACAAGAAAAGTCCATTTATAGTCACCAAAGCCTTTGTAAGCCTTATTACTCGCTTTAAATGGTTTTATAATCTCATTATTGATTTTAAGTTTAATTTTTTTGAATTTTTCGTTAAAACAGATTATAATTGGATGTTTCCCTCGAGAAACGTAAAACGAATCCCATCCATTGACAAGAAAAGTCCATTTATAGTCACTAATGCCTTTGTAAGCCTTATTACTCGCTTTAAATGGTTTTATAATCTCATTATTGATTTTAAGTTTAATTTTTTGGAATTTTTCATTAAAACAGATTATAATTGGATGTTTCCCTCGAGAAACGTGAAGCGAATCCCATCCATTGACAAGAAAAGTCCATTTATAGTCACCAATGCCTTTGTAAGCCTTATTACTCGCTTTAAATGGTTTTATAATCTCATTATTGATTTTAAGTTTAATTTTTTTACATTTTTTGTTAAAACAGATTATAATTGGATGTTTCCCTCGGGAAACGTGAAGTGAATCCCATCTATTGACAAGAAAAGTCTAGTTATAGTCACCAATGCCTTTGTAAGCCTTATTACTCACTTTAAATGGTTTTATAATCTCATTATTGATCTTAAGTTTAATTTTTTTACATTTTTTGTTAAAACAGATTATAATTGGATGTTTCCCTCGGGAAACATGAAGTGAATCCCATCCATTGACAAGAAAAGTCCATTTATAGTCACCAATGCCTTTGTAAGTCTTATTACTCGCTTTAAATGGTTTTATAATCTCATTAATGATTTTAAGTTGAATTTTTTGTTAAAACAGATTATAATTGGATGTTTCCCTCGAGAAACGTGAAGCGAATCCCATCCATTGACTAGAAAAGTCCATTTATAGTCACCAATGCCTTTGTAAGCCTTATTACTCGCTTTAAATGGTTTTATAATCTGATTATTGATTTTAAGTTTAATTTTTTTGAATTTTTTGTTAAAACAGATTATAATTGGATGTTTCGCTTGAAAAACGTGAAGCGAATCCCATCCATTGACAAGAAAAGTCCATTTATAGTCACCAATGCCTTTGTAAGCCTTATTACTCGCTTTAAATGGTTTTATAATCTCATTATTGATTTTAAGTTTAATTTTTTTGAATTTTTCGTTAAAACAGATTATAATTGGATGTTTCCCTCGAGAAACGTGAAGCGAATCCCATCCATTGACAAGAAAAGTCCATTTATAGTCACCAATGCCTTTGTAAGCCTTATTACTCGCTTTAAATGGTTTTATAATCTGATTATTGATTTTAAGTTTAATTTTTTTGAATTTTTCATTAAAACAGATTATAATTGGATGTTTCCCTCGAGAAACGTGAAGCGAATCCCATCCATTGACAAGAAAAGTCCATTTATAGTCACCAATGCCTTTGTAAGCCTTATTACTCGCTTTAAATGGTTTTATAATCTGATTATTGATTTTAAGTTTAATTTTTTTGAATTTTTCGTTAAAACAGATTATAATTGGATGTTTCCCTCGAGAAACGTGAAACGAATCCCATCCATTGACAAGAAAAGTCCATTTATAGTCACTAATGCCTTTGTAAGCCTTATTACTCGCTTTAAATGGTTTTATAATCTCATTATTGATTTTAAGTTTAATTTTTTGGAATTTTTCATTAAAACAGATTATAATTGGATGTTTCCCTCGAGAAACGTGAAGCGAATCCCATCCATTGACAAGAAAAGTCCATTTATAGTCACCAATGTCTTTGTAAGCCTTATTACTCGCTTTAAATGGTTTTATAATCTCATTATTGATTTTAAGTTTAATTTTTTTACATTTTTTGTTAAAACAGATTATAATTGGATGTTTCCCTCGGGAAACGTGAAGTGAATCCCATCTATTGACAAGAAAAGTCTAGTTATAGTCACCAATGCCTTTGTAAGCCTTATTACGCACTTTAAATGGTTTTATAATCTCATTATTGATCTTAAGTTTAATTTTTTTACATTTTTTGTTAAAACAGATTATAATTGGATGTTTCCCTCGGGAAACATGAAGTGAATCCCATCCATTGACAAGAAAAGTCCATTTATAGTCACCAATGCCTTTGTAAGTCTTATTACTCGCTTTAAATGGTTTTATAATCTCATTAATGATTTTAAGTTGAATTTTTTGTTAAAACAGATTATAATTGGATGTTTCCCTCGAGAAACGTGAAGCGAATCCCATCCATTGACAAGAAAAGTCCATTTATAGTCACCAATGCCTTTGTAAGCCTTATTACTCGCTTTAAATGGTTTTATAATCTCATTATTGATTTTAAGTTTAATTTTTTTGAATTTTTCGTTAAAACAGATTATAATTGGATGTTTCCCTCAGGAAACATGAAGGGAATCCCATCCATTGACAAGAAAAGTCCATTTATAGTCACCAATGCCTTTGTAAGTCTTATTACTCGCTTTAAATGGTTTTATAATCTCATTATTGATTTTAAGTTGAATTTTTTGTTAAAACAGATTATAATTGGATGTTTCCCTCGGGAAACGTGAAGTGAATCCCATCTATTGACAAGAAAAGTCCATTTATGGTCACCAATGCCTTTGTAAGCCTTATTACTCACTTTAAATGGTTTTATAATCTGATTATTGATTTTAAGTTTAATTTTTTTGAATTTTTCGTTAAAACAGATTATAATTGGATGTTTCCCTCGAGAAACGTAAAACGAATCCCATCCATTGACAAGAAAAGTCCATTTATAGTCACTAATGCCTTTGTAAGCCTTATTACTCGCTTTAAATGGTTTTATAATCTCATTATTGATTTTAAGTTTAATTTTTTGGAATTTTTCATTAAAACAGATTATAATTGGATGTTTCCCTCGAGAAACGTGAAGCGAATCCCATCCATTGACAAGAAAAGTCCATTTTATAGTCACCAATGCCTTTGTAAGCCTTATTACTCGCTTTAAATGGTTTTATAATCTCATTATTGATTTTAAGTTTAATTTTTTTACATTTTTTGTTAAAACAGATTATAATTGGATGTTTCCCTCGGGAAACGTGAAGTGAATCCCATCTATTGACAAGAAAAGTCTAGTTATAGTCACCAATGCCTTTGTAAGCCTTATTACTCACTTTAAATGGTTTTATAATCTCATTATTGATCTTAAGTTTAATTTTTTTACATTTTTTGTTAAAACAGATTATAATTGGATGTTTCCCTCGGGAAACATGAAGTGAATCCCATCCATTGACAAGAAAAGTCCATTTATAGTCACCAATGCCTTTGTAAGTCTTATTACTCGCTTTAAATGGTTTTATAATCTCATTAATGATTTTAAGTTGAATTTTTTGTTAAAACAGATTATAATTGGATGTTTCCCTCGAGAAACGTGAAGCGAATCCCATCCATTGACAAGAAAAGTCCATTTATAGTCACCAATGCCTTTGTAAGCCTTATTACTCGCTTTAAATGGTTTTATAATCTGATTATTGATTTTAAGTTTAATTTTTTTGAATTTTTTGTTAAAACAGATTATAATTGGATGTTTCGCTCGAAAAACGTGAAGCGAATCCCATCCATTGACAAGAAAAGTCCATTTATAGTCACAATGCCTTTGTAAGCCTTATTACTCGCTTTAAATGGTTTTATAATCTCATTATTGATTTTAAGTTTAATTTTTTTGAATTTTTCGTTAAAACAGATTATAATTGGATGTTTCCCTCGGGAAACATGAACGGAATCCCATCCATTGACAAGAAAAGTCCATTTATAGTCACCAATGCCTTTGTAAGTCTTATTACTCGCTTTAAATGGTTTTATAATCTCATTATTGATTTTAAGTTGAATTTTTTGTTAAAACAGATTATAATTGGATGTTTCCCTCGGGAAACGTGAAGTGAATCCCATCTATTGACAAGAAAAGTCCATTTATGGTCACCAATGCCTTTGTAAGCCTTATTACTCACTTTAAATGGTTTTATAATCTGATTATTGATTTTAAGTTTAATTTTTTTGAATTTTTCGTTAAAACAGATTATAATTGGATGTTTCCCTCGAGAAACGTGAAGCGAATCCCATCCATTGACAAGAAAAGTCCATTTATAGTCACCAAAGCCTTTGTAAGCCTTATTACTCGCTTTAAATGGTTTTATAATCTCATTATTGATTTTAAGTTTAATTTTTTTGAATTTTTCGTTAAAACAGATTATAATTGGATGTTTCCCTCGAGAAACGTAAAACGAATCCCATCCATTGACAAGAAAAGTCCATTTATAGTCACTAATGCCTTTGTAAGCCTTATTACTCGCTTTAAATGGTTTTATAATCTCATTATTGATTTTAAGTTTAATTTTTTGGAATTTTTCATTAAAACAGATTATAATTGGATGTTTCCCTCGAGAAACGTGAAGCGAATCCCATCCATTGACAAGAAAAGTCCATTTATAGTCACCAATGCCTTTGTAAGCCTTATTACTCGCTTTAAATGGTTTTATAATCTCATTATTGATTTTAAGTTTAATTTTTTTACATTTTTTGTTAAAACAGATTATAATTGGATGTTTCCCTCGGGAAACGTGAAGTGAATCCCATCTATTGACAAGAAAAGTCTAGTTATAGTCACCAATGCCTTTGTAAGCCTTATTACTCACTTTAAATGGTTTTATAATCTCATTATTGATCTTAAGTTTAATTTTTTTACATTTTTTGTTAAAACAGATTATAATTGGATGTTTCCCTCGGGAAACATGAAGTGAATCCCATCCATTGACAAGAAAAGTCCATTTATAGTCACCAATGCCTTTGTAAGTCTTATTACTCGCTTTAAATGGTTTTATAATCTCATTAATGATTTTAAGTTGAATTTTTTGTTAAAACAGATTATAATTGGATGTTTCCCTCGAGAAACGTGAAGCGAATCCCATCCATTGACTAGAAAAGTCCATTTATAGTCACCAATGCCTTTGTAAGCCTTATTACTCGCTTTAAATGGTTTTATAATCTGATTATTGATTTTAAGTTTAATTTTTTTGAATTTTTTGTTAAAACAGATTATAATTGGATGTTTCGCTTGAAAAACGTGAAGCGAATCCCATCCATTGACAAGAAAAGTCCATTTATAGTCACCAATGCCTTTGTAAGCCTTATTACTCGCTTTAAATGGTTTTATAATCTCATTATTGATTTTAAGTTTAATTTTTTTGAATTTTTCGTTAAAACAGATTATAATTGGATGTTTCCCTCGAGAAACGTGAAGCGAATCCCATCCATTGACAAGAAAAGTCCATTTATAGTCACCAATGCCTTTGTAAGCCTTATTACTCGCTTTAAATGGTTTTATAATCTGATTATTGATTTTAAGTTTAATTTTTTTGAATTTTTCATTAAAACAGATTATAATTGGATGTTTCCCTCGAGAAACGTGAAGCGAATCCCATCCATTGACAAGAAAAGTCCATTTATAGTCACCAATGCCTTTGTAAGCCTTATTACTCGCTTTAAATGGTTTTATAATCTGATTATTGATTTTAAGTTTAATTTTTTTGAATTTTTCGTTAAAACAGATTATAATTGGATGTTTCCCTCGAGAAACGTGAAACGAATCCCATCCATTGACAAGAAAAGTCCATTTATAGTCACTAATGCCTTTGTAAGCCTTATTACTCGCTTTAAATGGTTTTATAATCTCATTATTGATTTTAAGTTTAATTTTTTGGAATTTTTCATTAAAACAGATTATAATTGGATGTTTCCCTCGAGAAACGTGAAGCGAATCCCATCCATTGACAAGAAAAGTCCATTTATAGTCACCAATGTCTTTGTAAGCCTTATTACTCGCTTTAAATGGTTTTATAATCTCATTATTGATTTTAAGTTTAATTTTTTTACATTTTTTGTTAAAACAGATTATAATTGGATGTTTCCCTCGAGAAACGTGAAGTGAATCCCATCTATTGACAAGAAAAGTCTAGTTATAGTCACCAATGCCTTTGTAAGCCTTATTACTCACTTTAAATGGTTTTATAATCTCATTATTGATCTTAAGTTTAATTTTTTTACATTTTTTGTTAAATCAGATTATAATTGGATGTTTCCCTCGGGAAACATGAAGTGAATCCCATCCATTGACAAGAAAAGTCCATTTATAGTCACCAATGCCTTTGTAAGTCTTATTACTCGCTTTAAATGGTTTTATAATCTCATTAATGATTTTAAGTTGAATTTTTTGTTAAAACAGATTATAATTGGATGTTTCCCTCGAGAAACGTGAAGCGAATCCCATCCATTGACAAGAAAAGTCCATTTATAGTCACCAATGCCTTTGTAAGCCTTATTACTCGCTTTAAATGGTTTTATAATCTGATTATTGATTTTAAGTTTAATTTTTTTGAATTTTTTGTTAAAACAGATTATAATTGGATGTTTCGCTCGAAAAACGTGAAGCGAATCCCATCCATTGACAAGAAAAGTCCATTTATAGTCACAATGCCTTTGTAAGCCTTATTACTCGCTTTAAATGGTTTTATAATCTCATTATTGATTTTAAGTTTAATTTTTTTGAATTTTTCGTTAAAACAGATTATAATTGGATGTTTCCCTCGAGAAACGTAAAACGAATCCCATCCATTGACAAGAAAAGTCCATTTATAGTCACTAATGCCTTTGTAAGCCTTATTACTCGCTTTAAATGGTTTTATAATCTCATTATTGATTTTAAGTTTAATTTTTTGGAATTTTTCATTAAAACAGATTATAATTGGATGTTTCCCTTTAGAAACGTGAAGCGAATCCCATCCATTGACAAGAAAAGTCCATTTATAGTCACCAATGCCTTTGTAAGCCTTATTACTCGCTTTAAATGGTTTTATAATCTCATTATTGATTTTAAGTTTAATTTTTTTACATTTTTTGTTAAAACAGATTATAATTGGATGTTTCCCTCGGGAAACGTGAAGTGAATCCCATCTATTGACAAGAAAAGTCTAGTTATAGTCACCAATGCCTTTGTAAGCCTTATTACTCACTTTAAATGGTTTTATAATCTCATTATTGATCTTAAGTTTAATTTTTTTACATTTTTTGTTAAAACAGATTATAATTGGATGTTTCCCTCGGGAAACATGAAGTGAATCCCATCCATTGACAAGAAAAGTCCATTTATAGTCACCAATGCCTTTGTAAGTCTTATTACTCGCTTTAAATGGTTTTATAATGTCATTAATGATTTTAAGTTGAATTTTTTGTTAAAACAGATTATAATTGGATGTTTCCCTCGAGAAACGTGAAGCGAATCCCATCCATTGACTAGAAAAGTCCATTTATAGTCACCAATGCCTTTGTAAGCCTTATTACTCGCTTTAAATGGTTTTATAATCTGATTATTGATTTTAAGTTTAATTTTTTTGAATTTTTTGTTAAAACAGATTATAATTGGATGTTTCGCTTGAAAAACGTGAAGCGAATCCCATCCATTGACAAGAAAAGTCCATTTATAGTCACCAATGCCTTTGTAAGCCTTATTACTCGCTTTAAATGGTTTTATAATCTCATTATTGATTTTAAGTTTAATTTTTTTGAATTTTTCGTTAAAACAGATTATAATTGGATGTTTCCCTCGAGAAACGTGAAGCGAATCCCATCCATTGACAAGAAAAGTCCATTTATAGTCACCAATGCCTTTGTAAGCCTTATTACTCGCTTTAAATGGTTTTATAATCTGATTATTGATTTTAAGGTTAATTTTTTTGAATTTTTCGTTAAAACAGATTATAATTGGATGTTTCCCTCGAGAAACGTGAAGCGAATCCCATCCATTGACAAGAAAAGTCCATTTATAGTCACCAATGCCTTTGTAAGCCTTATTACTCGCTTTAAATGGTTTTATAATCTGATTATTGATTTTAAGTTTAATTTTTTTGAATTTTTCGTTAAAACAGATTATAATTGGATGTTTCCCTCGAGAAACGTGAAACGAATCCCATCCATTGACAAGAAAAGTCCATTTATAGTCACTAATGCCTTTGTAAGCCTTATTACTCGCTTTAAATGGTTTTATAATCTCATTATTGATTTTAATTTTAATTTTTTGGAATTTTTCATTAAAACAGATTATAATTGGATGTTTCCCTCGAGAAACGTGAAGCGAATCCCATCCATTGACAAGAGAAGTCCATTTATAGTCACCAATGTCTTTGTAAGCCTTATTACTCGCTTTAAATGGTTTTATAATCTCATTATTGATTTTAAGTTTAATTTTTTTACATTTTTTGTTAAAACAGATTATAATTTGATGTTTCCCTCGGGAAACGTGAAGTGAATCCCATCTATTGACAAGAAAAGTCTAGTTATAGTCACCAATGCCTTTGTAAGCCTTATTACTCACTTTAAATGGTTTTATAATCTCATTATTGATCTTAAGTTTAATTTTTTTACATTTTTTGTTAAATCAGATTATAATTGGATGTTTCCCTCGGGAAACATGAAGTGAATCCCATCCATTGACAAGAAAAGTCCATTTATAGTCACCAATGCCTTTGTAAGTCTTATTACTCGCTTTAAATGGTTTTATAATCTCATTAATGATTTTAAGTTGAATTTTTTGTTAAAACAGATTATAATTGGATGTTTCCCTCGAGAAACGTGAAGCGAATCCCATCCATTGACAAGAAAAGTCCATTTATAGTCACCAATGCCTTTGTAAGCCTTATTACTCGCTTTAAATGGTTTTATAATCTGATTATTGATTTTAAGTTTAATTTTTTTGAATTTTTTGTTAAAACAGATTATAATTGGATGTTTCGCTCGAAAAACGTGAAGCGAATCCCATCCATTGACAAGAAAAGTCCATTTATAGTCACAATGCCTTTGTAAGCCTTATTACTCGCTTTAAATGGTTTTATAATCTCATTATTGATTTTAAGTTTAATTTTTTTGAATTTTTCGTTAAAACAGATTATAATTGGATGTTTCCCTCGGGAAACATGAAGGGAATCCCATCCATTGACAAGAAAAGTCCATTTATAGTCACCAATGCCTTTGTAAGTCTTATTACTTGCTTTAAATGGTTTTATAATCTCATTATTGATTTTAAGTTGAATTTTTTGTTAAAACAGATTATAATTGGATGTTTCCCTCGAGAAACGTGAAGTGAATCCCATCTATTGACAAGAAAAGTCCATTTATGGTCACCAATGCCTTTGTAAGCCTTATTACTCACTTTAAATGGTTTTATAATCTGATTATTGATTTTAAGTTTAATTTTTTTGAATTTTTCGTTAAAACAGATTATAATTGGATGTTTCCCTCGAGAAACGTGAAGCGAATCCCATCCATTGACAAGAAAAGTCCATTTATAGTCACCAAAGCCTTTGTAAGCCTTATTACTCGCTTTAAATGGTTTTATAATCTGATTATTGATTTTAAGTTTAATTTTTTTGAATTTTTCGTTAAAACAGATTATAATTGGATGTTTCCCTCGAGAAACGTGAAGCGAATCCCATCCATTGACAAGAAAAGTCCATTTATAGTCACCAATGCCTTTGTAAGCCTTATTACTCGCTTTAAATGGTTTTATAATCTCATTATTGATTTTAAGTTTAATTTTTTTGAATTTTTCATTAAAACAGATTATAATTGGATGTTTCCCTCGAGAAACGTGAAGCGAATCCCATCCATTGACAAGAAAAGTCCATTTATAGTCACTAATGCCTTTGTAAGCCTTATTACTCGCTTTAAATGGTTTTATAATCTCATTATTGATTTTAAGTTTAATTTTTTTACATTTTTTGTTAAAACAGATTATAATTGGATGTTTTCCTCGGGAAACGTGAAGTGAATCCCATCTATTGACAAGAAAAGTCTAGTTATAGTCATCAATGCCTTCGTAAGCCTTATTACTCCCTTTAAATGGTTTTATAATCTCATTATTGATTTTAAGTTTAATTTTTTTACATTTTTTGTTAAAACAGATTATAATTGGATGTTTCCCTCGGGAAACGTGAAGTGAATCCCATCTATTGACAAGAAAAGTCTAGTTATAGTCACCAATGCCTTTGTAAGCCTTATTACTCACTTTAAATGGTTTTATAATCTCATTATTGATCTTAAGTTTAATTTTTTTACATTTTTTGTTAAAACAGATTATAATTGGATGTTTCCCTCGGGAAACATGAAGTGAATCCCATCCATTGACAAGAAAAGTCCATTTATAGTCACCAATGCCTTTGTAAGTCTTATTACTCGCTTTAAATGGTTTTATAATCTCATTATTGATTTTAAGTTGAATTTTTTGTTAAAACAGATTATAATTGGATGTTTCCCTCGAGAAACGTGAAGCGAATCCCATCCATTGACAAGAAAAGTCCATTTATAGTCACCAATGCCTTTGTAAGCCTTATTACTCGCTTTAAATGGTTTTATAATCTGATTATTGATTTTAAGTTTAATTTTTTTGAATTTTTTGTTAAAACAGATTATAATTGGATGTTTCGCTCGAAAAACGTGAAGCGAATCCCATCCATTGACAAGAAAAGTCCATTTATAGTCACCAATGCCTTTGTAAGCCTTATTACTCGCTTTAAATGGTTTTATAATCTGATTATTGATTTTAAGTTTAATTTTTTTGAATTTTTTGTTAAAACAGATTATAATTGGATGTTTCGCTCGAAAAACGTGAAGCGAATCCCATCCATTGACAAGAAAAGTCCATTTATAGTCACCAATGCCTTTGTAAGCCTTATTACTCGCTTTAAATGGTTTTATAATCTCATTATTGATTTTAAGTTTAATTTTTTTGAATTTTTCGTTAAAACAGATTATAATTGGATGTTTCCCTCGAGAAACGTGAAACGACTCCCATCCATTGACAAGAAAAGTCCATTTATAGTCACCAATGCCTTTGTAAGCCTTATTACTCGCTTTAAATGGTTTTATAATCTGATTATTGATTTTAAGTTTAATTTTTTTGAATTTTTCGTTAAAACAGATTATAATTGGATGTTTCCCTCGAGAAACGTGAAGCGAATCCCATCCATTGACAAGAAAAGTCCATTTATAGTCACCAATGCCTTTGTAAGCCTTATTACTCGCTTTAAATAGTTTTATAATCTGATTATTGATTTTAAGTTTAATTTTTTTGAATTTTTTCTTAAAACAGATTATAATTGGATGTTTCCCTCGAGAAACGTGAAGCGAATCCCATCCATTGACAAGAAAAGTCCATTTATGGTCACCAATGCCTTTGTAAGCCTTATTACTCGCTTTAAATGGTTTTATAATCTCATTATTGATTTTAAGTTTAATTTTTTGGAATTTTTCATTAAAACAGATTATAATTGGATGTTTCCCTCGAGAAACGTGAAGCGAATTCCATCCATTGACAAGAAAAGTCCATTTATAGTCACCAATGCCTTTGTAAGCCTTATTACTTGCTTTAAATGGTTTTATAATCTCATTATTGATTTTAAGTTTAATTTTTTGGAATTTTTCATTAAAACAGATTATAATTGGATGTTTCCCTCGAGAAACGTGAAGCGAATCCCATCCATTGACAAGAAAAGTCCATTTATAGTCACCAATGCCTTTGTAAGCCTTATTACTCGCTTTAAATGGTTTTATAATCTCATTATTGATTTTAAGTTTAATTTTTTTACATTTTTTGTTAAAACAGATTATAATTGGATGTTTTCCTCGGGAAAAGTGAAGTGAATCCCATCTATTGACAAGAAAAGTCTAGTTATAGTCATCAATGCCTTCGTAAGCCTTATTACTCACTTTAAATGGTTTTATAATCTCATTATTGATTTTAAGTTTAATTTTTTTACATTTTTTGTTAAAACAGATTATAATTGGATGTTTCCCTCGGGAAACGTGAAGTGAATCCCATCTATTGACAAGAAAAGTCTAGTTATAGTCACCAATGTCTTTGTAAGCCTTATTACTCACTTTAAATGGTTTTATAATCTCATTATTGATCTTAAGTTTAATTTTTTTACATTTTTTGTTAAAACAGATTATAATTGGATGTTTCCCTCGGGAAACATGAAGTGAATCCCATCCATTGACAAGAAAAGTCCATTTATAGTCACCAATGCCTTTGTAAGTCTTATTACTCGCTTTAAATGGTTTTATAATCTCATTAATGATTTTAAGTTGAATTTTTTGTTAAAACAGATTATAATTGGATGTTTCCCTCGAGAAACGTGAAGCGAATCCCATCCATTGACAAGAAAAGTCCATTTATAGTCACCAATGCCTTTGTAAGCCTTATTACTCGCTTTAAATGGTTTTATAATCTGATTATTGATTTTAAGTTTAATTTTTTTGAATTTTTTGTTAAAACAGATTATAATTGGATGTTTCGCTCGAAAAACGTGAAGCGAATCCCATCCATTGACAAGAAAAGTCCATTTATAGTCACCAATGCCTTTGTAAGCCTTATTACTCGCTTTAAATGGTTTTATAATCTCATTATTGATTTTAAGTTTAATTTTTTTGAATTTTTCGTTAAAACAGATTATAATTGGATGTTTTCCTCAGGAAACATGAAGGGAATCCCATCCATTGACAAGAAAAGTCCATTTATAGTCACCAATGCCTTTGTAAGTCTTATTACTCGCTTTAAATGGTTTTATAATCTCATTATTGATTTTAAGTTGAATTTTTTGTTAAAACAGATTATAATTGGATGTTTCCCTCGAGAAACGTGAAGCGAATCCCATCCATTGACAAGAAAAGTCCATTTATAGTCACCAATGCCTTTGTAAGCCTTATTACTCGCTTTAAATGGTTTTATAATCTCATTATTGATTTTAAGTTGAATTTTTTGTTAAAACAGATTATAATTGGATGTTTTCCTCGAGAAACGTGAAGCGAATCCCATCCATTGACAAGAAAAGTCCATTTATAGTCACCAATGCCTTTGTAAGCCTTATTACTCGCTTTAAATGGTTTTATAATCTGATTATTGATTTTAAGTTTAATTTTTTTGAATTTTTTGTTAAAACAGATTATAATTGGATGTTTCCCTCGGGAAACGTGAAGTGAATCCTATCCATTGACAAGAAAAGTCCATTTATAGTCACCAATGCCTTTGTAAGCCTTATTACTCGCTTTAAATGGTTTTATAATCTGATTATTGATTTTAAGTTTAATTTTTTTGAATTTTTTGTTAAAACAGATTATAATTGGATGTTTCGCTCGAAAAACGTGAAGCGAATCCCATCCATTGACAAGAAAAGTCCATTTATAGTCACCAATGCCTTTGTAAGCCTTATTACTCGCTTTAAATGGTTTTATAATCTGATTATTGATTTTAAGTTTAATTTTTTTGAATTTTTCGTTAAAACAGATTATAATTGGATGTTTCCCTCGAGAAACGTGAAGCGAATCCCATCCATTGACAAGAAAAGTCCATTTATAGTCACCAAAGCCTTTGTAAGCCTTATTACTCGCTTTAAATGGTTTTATAATCTGATTATTGATTTTAAGTTTAATTTTTTTGAATTTTTCATTAAAACAGATTATAATTGGATGTTCCCCTCGAGAAACGTGAAACGAATCCCATCCATTGACAAGAAAAGTCCATTTATAGTCACTAATGCCTTTGTAAGCCTTATTACTCGCTTTAAATGGTTTTATAATCTCATTATTGATTTTAAGTTTAATTTTTTGGAATTTTTCATTAAAACAGATTATAATTGGATGTTTCCCTCGAGAAACGTGAAGCGAATCCCATCCATTGACAAGAAAAGTCCATTTATAGTCACCAATGTGTTTGTAAGCCTTATTACTCGCTTTAAATGGTTTTATAATCTCATTATTGATTTTAAGTTTAATTTTTTTACATTTTTTGTTAAAACAGATTATAATTGGATGTTTCCCTCGGGAAACGTGAAGTGAAACCCATCTATTGACAAGAAAAGTCTAGTTATAGTCACCAATGCCTTTGTAAGCCTTATTACTCACTTTAAATGGTTTTATAATCTCATTATTGATCTTAAGTTTAATTTTTTTACATTTTTTGTTAAAACAGATTATAATTGGATGTTTCCCTCGGGAAACATGAAGTGAATCCCATCCATTGACAAGAAAAGTCCATTTATAGTCACCAATGCCTTTGTAAGTCTTATTACTCGCTTTAAATGGTTTTATAATCTCATTAATGATTTTAAGTTGAATTTTTTGTTAAAACAGATTATAATTGGATGTTTCCCTCGAGAAACGTGAAGCGAATCCCATCCATTGACAAGAAAAGTCCATTTATGGTCACCAATGCCTTTGTAAGCCTTATTACTCGCTTTAAATGGTTTTATAATCTGATTATTGATTTTAAGTTTAATTTTTTTGAATTTTTTGTTAAAACAGATTATAATTGGATGTTTCCCTCGGGAAACGTGAAGTGAATCCTATCCATTGACAAGAAAAGTCCATTTATAGTCACCAATGCCTTTGTAAGCCTTATTACTCGCTTTAAATGGTTTTATAATCTGATTATTGATTTTAAGTTTAATTTTTTTGAATTTTTTGTTAAAACAGATTATAATTGGATGTTTCGCTCGAAAAACGTGAAGCGAATCCCATCCATTGACAAGAAAAGTCCATTTATAGTCACCAATGCCTTTGTAAGCCTTATTACTCGCTTTAAATGGTTTTATAATCTGATTATTGATTTTAAGTTTAATTTTTTTGAATTTTTCGTTAAAACAGATTATAATTGGATGTTTCCCTCGAGAAACGTGAAGCGAATCCCATCCATTGACAAGAAAAGTCCATTTATAGTCACCAAAGCCTTTGTAAGCCTTATTACTCGCTTTAAATGGTTTTATAATCTGATTATTGATTTTAAGTTTAATTTTTTTGAATTTTTCGTTAAAACAGATTATAATTGGATGTTCCCCTCGAGAAACGTGAAACGAATCCCATCCATTGACAAGAAAAGTCCATTTATAGTCACTAATGCCTTTGTAAGCCTTATTACTCGCTTTAAATGGTTTTATAATCTCATTATTGATTTTAAGTTTAATTTTTTGGAATTTTTCATTAAAACAGATTATAATTGGATGTTTCCCTCGAGAAACGTGAAGCGAATCCCATCCATTGACAAGAAAAGTCCATTTATAGTCACCAATGTCTTTGTAAGCCTTATTACTCGCTTTAAATGGTTTTATAATCTCATTATTGATTTTAAGTTTAATTTTTTTACATTTTTTGTTAAAACAGATTATAATTGGATGTTTCCCTCGGGAAACGTGAAGTGAAACCCATCTATTGACAAGAAAAGTCTAGTTATAGTCACCAATGCCTTTGTAAGCCTTATTACTCACTTTAAATGGTTTTATAATCTCATTATTGATCTTAAGTTTAATTTTTTTACATTTTTTGTTAAAACAGATTATAATTGGATGTTTCCCTCGGGAAACATGAAGTGAATCCCATCCATTGACAAGAAAAGTCCATTTATAGTCACCAATGCCTTTGTAAGTCTTATTACTCGCTTTAAATGGTTTTATAATCTCATTAATGATTTTAAGTTGAATTTTTTGTTAAAACAGATTATAATTGGATGTTTCCCTCGAGAAACGTGAAGCGAATCCCATCCATTGACAAGAAAAGTCCATTTATGGTCACCAATGCCTTTGTAAGCCTTATTACTCGCTTTAAATGGTTTTATAATCTGATTATTGATTTTAAGTTTAATTTTTTTGAATTTTTTGTTAAAACAGATTATAATTGGATGTTTCGCTCGAAAAACGTGAAGCGAATCCCATCCATTGACAAGAAAAGTCCTTTTATAGTCACCAATGCCTTTGTAAGCCTTATTACTCGCTTTAAATGGTTTTATAATCTGATTATTGATTTTAAGTTGAATTTTTTGTTAAAACAGATTATAATTGGATGTTTCCCTCGAGAAACGTGAAGCGAATCCCATCCATTGACAAGAAAAGTCCATTTATAGTCACCAATGCCTTTGTAAGCCTTATTACTCGCTTTAAATGGTTTTATAATCTCATTATTGATTTTAAGTTGAATTTTTTGTTAAAACAGATTATAATTGGATGTTTCCCTCGAGAAACGTGAAGCGAATCCCATCCATTCACAAGAAAAGTCCATTTATAGTCACCAATGCCTTTGTAAGCCTTATTACTCGCTTTAAATGGTTTTATAATCTGATTATTGATTTTAAGTTTAATTTTTTTGAATTTTTTGTTAAAACAGATTATAATTGGATGTTTCGCTCGAAAAACGTGAAGCGAATCCCATCCATTGACAAGAAAAGTCCATTTATAGTCACCAATGCCTTTGTAAGCCTTATTACTCGCTTTAAATGGTTTTATAATCTCATTATTGATTTTAAGTTTAATTTTTTTGAATTTTTCGTTAAAACAGATTATAATTGGATGTTTCCCTCGGGAAACATGAAGTGAATCCCATCCATTGACAAGAAAAGTCCATTTATAGTCACCAATGCCTTTGTAAGTCTTATTACTCGCTTTAAATGGTTTTATAATCTCATTATTGATTTTAAGTTGAATTTTTTGTTAAAACAGATTATAATTGGATGTTTCCCTCGGGAAACGTAAAGTGAATCCCATCTATTGACAAGAAAAGTCCATTTATGGTCACCAATGCCTTTGTAAGCCTTATTACTCACTTTAAATGGTTTTATAATCTGATTATTGATTTTAAGTTTAATTTTTTTGAATTTTTCGTTAAAACAGATTATAATTGGATGTTTCGCTCGAGAAACGTGAAGCGAATCCCATCCATTGACAAGAAAAGTCCATTTATAGTCACCAATGCCTTTGTAAGCCTTATTACTCGCTTTAAATGGTTTTATAATCTCATTATTGATTTTAAGTTTGATTTTTTTGAATTTTTCATTAAAACAGATTATAATTGGATGTTTCCCTCGGGAAACGTGAAGTGAATCCTATCCATTGACAAGAAAAGTCCATTTATAGTCACCAATGCCTTTGTAAGCCTTATTACTCGCTTTAAATGGTTTTATAATCTGATTATTGATTTTAAGTTTAATTTTTTTGAATTTTTTGTTAAAACAGATTATAATTGGATGTTTCGCTCGAAAAACGTGAAGCGAATCCCATCCATTTACAAGAAAAGTCCATTTATAGTCACCAATGCCTTTGTAAGCCTTATTACTCGCTTTAAATGGTTTTATAATCTGATTATTGATTTTAAGTTTAATTTTTTTGAATTTTTCGTTAAAACAGATTATAATTGGATGTTTCCCTCGAGAAACGTGAAGCGAATCCCATCCATTGACAAGAAAAGTCCATTTATAGTCACCAATGCCTTTGTAAGCCTTATTACTCGCTTTAAATGGTTTTATAATCTGATTATTGATTTTAAGTTTAATTTTTTTGAATTTTTCGTTAAAACAGATTATAATTGGATGTTCCCCTCGAGAAACGTGAAACGAATCCCATCCATTGACAAGAAAAGTCCATTTATAGTCACTAATGCCTTTGTAAGCCTTATTACTCGCTTTAAATGGTTTTATAATCTCATTATTGATTTTAAGTTTAATTTTTTGGAATTTTTCATTAAAACAGATTATAATTGGATGTTTCCCTCGAGAAACGTGAAGCGAATCCCATCCATTGACAAGAAAAGTCCATTTATAGTCACCAATGTCTTTGTAAGCCTTATTACTCGCTTTAAATGGTTTTATAATCTCATTATTGATTTTAAGTTTAATTTTTTTACATTTTTTGTTAAAACAGATTATAATTGGATGTTTCCCTCGGGAAACGTGAAGTGAAACCCATCTATTGACAAGAAAAGTCTAGTTGTAGTCACCAATGCCTTTGTAAGCCTTATTACTCACTTTAAATGGTTTTATAATCTCATTATTGATCTTAACTTTAATTTTTTTACATTTTTTGTTAAAACAGATTATAATTGGATGTTTCCCTCGGAAAACATGAAGTGAATCCCATCCATTGACAAGAAAAGTCCATTTATAGTCACCAATGCCTTTGTAAGTCTTATTACTCGCTTTAAATGGTTTTATAATCTCATTAATGATTTTAAGTTGAATTTTTTGTTAAAACAGATTATAATTGGATGTTTCCCTCGAGAAACGTGAAGCGAATCCCATCCATTGACAAGAAAAGTCCATTTATAGTCACCAATGCCTTTGTAAGCCTTATTACTCGCTTTAAATGGTTTTATAATCTGATTATTGATTTTAAGTTTAATTTTTTTGAATTTTTTGTTAAAACAGATTATAATTGGATGTTTCGCTCGAAAAACGTGAAGCGAATCCCATCCATTGACAAGAAAAGTCCATTTATAGTCACCAATGCCTTTGTAAGCCTTATTACTCGCTTTAAATGGTTTTATAATCTCATTATTGATTTTAAGTTTAATTTTTTTGAATTTTTCGTTAAAACAGATTATAATTGGATGTTTCCCTCAGGAAACTTGAAGGGAATCCCATCCATTGACAAGAAAAGTCCATTTATAGTCACCAATGCCTTTGTAAGTCTTATTACTCGCTTTAAATGGTTTTATAATCTCATTATTGATTTTAAGTTGAATTTTTTGTTAAAACAGATTATAATTGGATGTTTCCCTCGGGAAACGTGAAGTGAATCCCATCTATTGACAAGAAAAGTCCATTTATGGTCACCAATGCCTTTGTAAGCCTTATTACTCACTTTAAATGGTTTTATAATCTGATTATTGATTTTAAGTTTAATTTTTTTGAATTTTTCGTTAAAACAGATTATAATTGGATGTTTCCCTCGAGAAACGTGAAGCGAATCCCATCCATTGACAAGAAAAGTCCATTTATAGTCACCAAAGCCTTTGTAAGCCTTATTACTCGCTTTAAATGGTTTTATAATCTCATTATTGATTTTAAGTTTAATTTTTTTGAATTTTTCGTTAAAACAGATTATAATTGGATGTTTCCCTCGAGAAACGTGAAACGAATCCCATCCATTGACAAGAAAAGTCCATTTATAGTCACTAATGCCTTTGTAAGCCTTATTACTCGCTTTAAATGGTTTTATAATCTCATTATTGATTTTAAGTTTAATTTTTTGGAATTTTTCATTAAAACAGATTATAATTGGATGTTTCCCTCGAGAAACGTGAAGCGAATCCCATCCATTGACAAGAAAAGTCCATTTATAGTCACCAATGCCTTTGTAAGCCTTATTACTCGCTTTAAATGGTTTTATAATCTCATTATTGATTTTAAGTTTAATTTTTTTACATTTTTTGTTAAAACAGATTATAATTGGATGTTTCCCTCGGGAAACGTGAAGTGAATCCCATCTATTGACAAGAAAAGTCTAGTTATAGTCACCAATGCCTTTGTAAGCCTTATTACTCACTTTAAATGGTTTTATACTCTCATTATTGATCTTAAGTTTAATTTTTTTACATTTTTTGTTAAAACAGATTATAATTGGATGTTTCCCTCGGGAAACATGAAGTGAATCCCATCCATTGGCAAGAAAAGTCCATTTATAGTCACCAATGCCTTTGTAAGTCTTATTACTCGCTTTAAATGGTTTTATAATCTCATTAATGATTTTAAGTTGAATTTTTTGTTAAAACAGATTATAATTGGATGTTTCCCTCGAGAAACGTGAAGCGAATCCCATCCATTGACTAGAAAAGTCCATTTATAGTCACCAATGCCTTTGTAAGCCTTATTACTCGCTTTAAATGGTTTTATAATCTGATTATTGATTTTAAGTTTAATTTTTTTGAATTTTTTGTTAAAACAGATTATAATTGGATGTTTCGCTCGAAAAACGTGAAGCGAATCCCATCCATTGACAAGAAAAGTCCATTTATAGTCACCAATGCCTTTGTAAGCCTTATTACTCGCTTTAAATGGTTTTATAATCTCATTATTGATTTTAAGTTTAATTTTTTTGAATTTTTCGTTAAAACAGATTATAATTGGATGTTTCCCTCGAGAAACGTGAAGCGAATCTCATCCATTGACAAGAAAAGTCCATTTATAGTCACCAATGCCTTTGTAAGCCTTATTACTCGCTTTAAATGGTTTTATAATCTGATTATTGATTTTAAGTTTAATTTTTTTGAATTTTTCGTTAAAACAGATTATAATTGGATGTTCCCCTCGAGAAACGTGAAACGAATCCCATCCATTGACAAGAAAAGTCCATTTATAGTCACTAATGCCTTTGTAAGCCTTATTACTCGCTTTAAATGGTTTTATAATCTCATTATTGATTTTAAGTTTAATTTTTTGGAATTTTTCATTAAAACAGATTATAATTGGATGTTTCCCTCGAGAAACGTGAAGCGAATCCCATCCATTGACAAGAAAAGTCCATTTATAGTCACCAATGTCTTTGTAAGCCTTATTACTCGCTTTAAATGGTTTTATAATCTCATTATTGATTTTAAGTTTAATTTTTTTACATTTTTTGTTAAAACAGATTATAATTGGATGTTTCCCTCGGGAAACGTGAAGTGAAACCCATCTATTGACAAGAAAAGTCTAGTTATAGTCACCAATGCCTTTGTAAGCCTTATTACTCACTTTAAATGGTTTTATAATCTCATTATTGATCTTAAGTTTAATTTTTTTACATTTTTTGTTAAAACAGATTATAATTGGATGTTTCCCTCGGGAAACATGAAGTGAATCCCATCCATTGACAAGAAAAGTCCATTTATAGTCACCAATGCCTTTGTAAGTCTTATTACTCGCTTTAAATGGTTTTATAATCTCATTAATGATTTTAAGTTGAATTTTTTGTTAAAACAGATTATAATTGGATGTTTCCCTCGAGAAACGTGAAGCGAATCCCATCCATTGACAAGAAAAGTCCATTTATGGTCACCAATGCCTTTGTAAGCCTTATTACTCGCTTTAAATGGTTTTATAATCTGATTATTGATTTTAAGTTTAATTTTTTTGAATTTTTTGTTAAAACAGATTATAATTGGATGTTTCGCTCGAAAAACGTGAAGCGAATCCCATCCATTGACAAGAAAAGTCCTTTTATAGTCACCAATGCCTTTGTAAGCCTTATTACTCGCTTTAAATGGTTTTATAATCTGATTATTGATTTTAAGTTGAATTTTTTGTTAAAACAGATTATAATTGGATGTTTCCCTCGAGAAACGTGAAGCGAATCCCATCCATTGACAAGAAAAGTCCATTTATAGTCACCAATGCCTTTGTAAGCCTTATTACTCGCTTTAAATGGTTTTATAATCTCATTATTGATTTTAAGTTGAATTTTTTGTTAAAACAGATTATAATTGGATGTTTCCCTCGAGAAACGTGAAGCGAATCCCATCCATTCACAAGAAAAGTCCATTTATAGTCACCAATGCCTTTGTAAGCCTTATTACTCGCTTTAAATGGTTTTATAATCTGATTATTGATTTTAAGTTTAATTTTTTTGAATTTTTTGTTAAAACAGATTATAATTGGATGTTTCGCTCGAAAAACGTGAAGCGAATCCCATCCATTGACAAGAAAAGTCCATTTATAGTCACCAATGCCTTTGTAAGCCTTATTACTCGCTTTAAATGGTTTTATAATCTCATTATTGATTTTAAGTTTAATTTTTTTGAATTTTTCGTTAAAACAGATTATAATTGGATGTTTCCCTCGGGAAACATGAAGTGAATCCCATCCATTGACAAGAAAAGTCCATTTATAGTCACCAATGCCTTTGTAAGTCTTATTACTCGCTTTAAATGGTTTTATAATCTCATTATTGATTTTAAGTTGAATTTTTTGTTAAAACAGATTATAATTGGATGTTTCCCTCGGGAAACGTAAAGTGAATCCCATCTATTGACAAGAAAAGTCCATTTATGGTCACCAATGCCTTTGTAAGCCTTATTACTCACTTTAAATGGTTTTATAATCTGATTATTGATTTTAAGTTTAATTTTTTTGAATTTTTCGTTAAAACAGATTATAATTGGATGTTTCGCTCGAGAAACGTGAAGCGAATCCCATCCATTGACAAGAAAAGTCCATTTATAGTCACCAATGCCTTTGTAAGCCTTATTACTCGCTTTAAATGGTTTTATAATCTCATTATTGATTTTAAGTTTGATTTTTTTGAATTTTTCATTAAAACAGATTATAATTGGATGTTTCCCTCGGGAAACGTGAAGTGAATCCTATCCATTGACAAGAAAAGTCCATTTATAGTCACCAATGCCTTTGTAAGCCTTATTACTCGCTTTAAATGGTTTTATAATCTGATTATTGATTTTAAGTTTAATTTTTTTGAATTTTTTGTTAAAACAGATTATAATTGGATGTTTCGCTCGAAAAACGTGAAGCGAATCCCATCCATTTACAAGAAAAGTCCATTTATAGTCACCAATGCCTTTGTAAGCCTTATTACTCGCTTTAAATGGTTTTATAATCTGATTATTGATTTTAAGTTTAATTTTTTTGAATTTTTCGTTAAAACAGATTATAATTGGATGTTTCCCTCGAGAAACGTGAAGCGAATCCCATCCATTGACAAGAAAAGTCCATTTATAGTCACCAATGCCTTTGTAAGCCTTATTACTCGCTTTAAATGGTTTTATAATCTGATTATTGATTTTAAGTTTAATTTTTTTGAATTTTTCGTTAAAACAGATTATAATTGGATGTTCCCCTCGAGAAACGTGAAACGAATCCCATCCATTGACAAGAAAAGTCCATTTATAGTCACTAATGCCTTTGTAAGCCTTATTACTCGCTTTAAATGGTTTTATAATCTCATTATTGATTTTAAGTTTAATTTTTTGGAATTTTTCATTAAAACAGATTATAATTGGATGTTTCCCTCGAGAAACGTGAAGCGAATCCCATCCATTGACAAGAAAAGTCCATTTATAGTCACCAATGTCTTTGTAAGCCTTATTACTCGCTTTAAATGGTTTTATAATCTCATTATTGATTTTAAGTTTAATTTTTTTACATTTTTTGTTAAAACAGATTATAATTGGATGTTTCCCTCGGGAAACGTGAAGTGAAACCCATCTATTGACAAGAAAAGTCTAGTTGTAGTCACCAATGCCTTTGTAAGCCTTATTACTCACTTTAAATGGTTTTATAATCTCATTATTGATCTTAACTTTAATTTTTTTACATTTTTTGTTAAAACAGATTATAATTGGATGTTTCCCTCGGAAAACATGAAGTGAATCCCATCCATTGACAAGAAAAGTCCATTTATAGTCACCAATGCCTTTGTAAGTCTTATTACTCGCTTTAAATGGTTTTATAATCTCATTAATGATTTTAAGTTGAATTTTTTGTTAAAACAGATTATAATTGGATGTTTCCCTCGAGAAACGTGAAGCGAATCCCATCCATTGACAAGAAAAGTCCATTTATAGTCACCAATGCCTTTGTAAGCCTTATTACTCGCTTTAAATGGTTTTATAATCTGATTATTGATTTTAAGTTTAATTTTTTTGAATTTTTTGTTAAAACAGATTATAATTGGATGTTTCGCTCGAAAAACGTGAAGCGAATCCCATCCATTGACAAGAAAAGTCCATTTATAGTCACCAATGCCTTTGTAAGCCTTATTACTCGCTTTAAATGGTTTTATAATCTCATTATTGATTTTAAGTTTAATTTTTTTGAATTTTTCGTTAAAACAGATTATAATTGGATGTTTCCCTCAGGAAACTTGAAGGGAATCCCATCCATTGACAAGAAAAGTCCATTTATAGTCACCAATGCCTTTGTAAGTCTTATTACTCGCTTTAAATGGTTTTATAATCTCATTATTGATTTTAAGTTGAATTTTTTGTTAAAACAGATTATAATTGGATGTTTCCCTCGGGAAACGTGAAGTGAATCCCATCTATTGACAAGAAAAGTCCATTTATGGTCACCAATGCCTTTGTAAGCCTTATTACTCACTTTAAATGGTTTTATAATCTGATTATTGATTTTAAGTTTAATTTTTTTGAATTTTTCGTTAAAACAGATTATAATTGGATGTTTCCCTCGAGAAACGTGAAGCGAATCCCATCCATTGACAAGAAAAGTCCATTTATAGTCACCAAAGCCTTTGTAAGCCTTATTACTCGCTTTAAATGGTTTTATAATCTCATTATTGATTTTAAGTTTAATTTTTTTGAATTTTTCGTTAAAACAGATTATAATTGGATGTTTCCCTCGAGAAACGTGAAACGAATCCCATCCATTGACAAGAAAAGTCCATTTATAGTCACTAATGCCTTTGTAAGCCTTATTACTCGCTTTAAATGGTTTTATAATCTCATTATTGATTTTAAGTTTAATTTTTTGGAATTTTTCATTAAAACAGATTATAATTGGATGTTTCCCTCGAGAAACGTGAAGCGAATCCCATCCATTGACAAGAAAAGTCCATTTATAGTCACCAATGCCTTTGTAAGCCTTATTACTCGCTTTAAATGGTTTTATAATCTCATTATTGATTTTAAGTTTAATTTTTTTACATTTTTTGTTAAAACAGATTATAATTGGATGTTTCCCTCGGGAAACGTGAAGTGAATCCCATCTATTGACAAGAAAAGTCTAGTTATAGTCACCAATGCCTTTGTAAGCCTTATTACTCACTTTAAATGGTTTTATACTCTCATTATTGATCTTAAGTTTAATTTTTTTACATTTTTTGTTAAAACAGATTATAATTGGATGTTTCCCTCGGGAAACATGAAGTGAATCCCATCCATTGGCAAGAAAAGTCCATTTATAGTCACCAATGCCTTTGTAAGTCTTATTACTCGCTTTAAATGGTTTTATAATCTCATTAATGATTTTAAGTTGAATTTTTTGTTAAAACAGATTATAATTGGATGTTTCCCTCGAGAAACGTGAAGCGAATCCCATCCATTGACTAGAAAAGTCCATTTATAGTCACCAATGCCTTTGTAAGCCTTATTACTCGCTTTAAATGGTTTTATAATCTGATTATTGATTTTAAGTTTAATTTTTTTGAATTTTTTGTTAAAACAGATTATAATTGGATGTTTCGCTCGAAAAACGTGAAGCGAATCCCATCCATTGACAAGAAAAGTCCATTTATAGTCACCAATGCCTTTGTAAGCCTTATTACTCGCTTTAAATGGTTTTATAATCTCATTATTGATTTTAAGTTTAATTTTTTTGAATTTTTCGTTAAAACAGATTATAATTGGATGTTTCCCTCGAGAAACGTGAAGCGAATCTCATCCATTGACAAGAAAAGTCCATTTATAGTCACCAATGCCTTTGTAAGCCTTATTACTCGCTTTAAATGGTTTTATAATCTGATTATTGATTTTAAGTTTAATTTTTTTGAATTTTTTGTTAAAACAGATTATAATTGGATGTTTCGCTCGAAAAACGTGAAGCGAATCCCATCCATTGACAAGAAAAGTCCATTTATAGTCACCAATGCCTTTGTAAGCCTTATTACTCGCTTTAAATGGTTTTATAATCTGATTATTGATTTTAAGTTTAATTTTTTTGAATTTTTTGTTAAAACAGATTATAATTGGATGTTTCGCTCGAAAAACGTGAAGCGAATCCCATCCATTGACAAGAAAAGTCCATTTATAGTCACCAATGCCTTTGTAAGCCTTATTACTCGCTTTAAATGGTTTTATAATCTCATTATTGATTTTAAGTTTAATTTTTTGTTAAAACAGATTATAATTGGATGTTTCCCTCGAGAAACGTGAAGCGAATCCCATCCATTGACTAGAAAAGTCCATTTATAGTCACCAATGCCTTTGTAAGCCTTATTACTCGCTTTAAATGGTTTTATAATCTGATTATTGATTTTAAGTTTAATTTTTTTGAATTTTTTGTTAAAACAGATTATAATTGGATGTTTCGCTCGAAAAACGTGAAGCGAATCCCATCCATTGACAAGAAAAGTCCATTTATAGTCACCAATGCCTTTGTAAGCCTTATTACTCGCTTTAAATGGTTTTATAATCTCATTATTGATTTTAAGTTTAATTTTTTTGAATTTTTCGTTAAAACAGATTATAATTGGATGTTTCCCTCGAGAAACATGAAGGGAATCCCATCCATTGACAAGAAAAGTCCATTTATAGTCACCAATGCCTTTGTAAGTCTTATTACTCGCTTTAAATGGTTTTATAATCTCATTATTGATTTTAAGTTGAATTTTTTGTTAAAACAGATTATAATTGGATGTTTCCCTCGGGAAACGTGAAGTGAATCCCATCTATTGACAAGAAAAGTCCATTTATGGTCACCAATGCCTTTGTAAGCCTTATTACTCACTTTAAATGGTTTTATAATCTGATTATTGATTTTAAGTTTAATTTTTTTGAATTTTTCATTAAAACAGATTATAATTGGATGTTTCCCTCGAGAAACGTGAAGCGAATCCCATCCATTGACAAGAAAAGTCCATTTATAGGCACCAAAGCCTTTGTAAGCCTTATTACTCGCTTTAAATGGTTTTATAATCTCATTATTGATTTTAAGTTTAATTTTTTGGAATTTTTCATTAAAACAGATTATAATTGGATGTTTCCCTCGAGAAACGTGAAGCGAATCCCATCCATTGACAAGAAAAGTCCATTTATAGTCACCAATGCCTTTGTAAGCCTTATTACTCGCTTTAAATGGTTTTATAATCTCATTATTGATTTTAAGTTTAATTTTTTTACATTTTTTGTTAAAACAGATTATAATTGGATGTTTTCCTCGGGAAACGTGAAGTGAATCCCATCTATTGACAAGAAAAGTCTAGTTATAGTCATCAATGCCTTCGTAAGCCTTATTACTCACTTTAAATGGTTTTATAATCTCATTATTGATTTTAAGTTTAATTTTTTTACATTTTTTGTTAAAATAGATTATAATTGGATGTTTCCCTCGGGAAACGTGAAGTGAATCCCATCTATTGACAAGAAAAGTCTAGTTATAGTCACCAATGCCTTTGTAAGCCTTATTACTCACTTTAAATGGTTTTATAATCTCATTATTGATCTTAAGTTTAATTTTTTTACATTTTTTGTTAAAACAGATTATAATTGGATGTTTCCCTCGGGAAACATGAAGTGAATCCCATCCATTGACAAGAAAAGTCCATTTATAGTCACCAATGCCTTTGTAAGTCTTATTACTCGCTTTAAATGGTTTTATAATCTCATTATTGATTTTAAGTTGAATTTTTTGTTAAAACAGATTATAATTGGATGTTTCCCTCGAGAAACGTGAAGCGAATCCCATCCATTGACAAGAAAAGTCCATTTATAGTCACCAATGCCTTTGTAAGCCTTATTACTCGCTTTAAATGGTTTTATAATCTGATTATTGATTTTAAGTTTAATTTTTTTGAATTTTTTGTTAAAACAGATTATAATTGGATGTTTCGCTCGAAAAACGTGAAGCGAATCCCATCCATTGACAAGAAAAGTCCATTTATAGTCACCAATGCCTTTGTAAGCCTTATTACTGGCTTTAAATGGTTTTATAATCTGATTATTGATTTTAAGTTTAATTTTTTTGAATTTTTTGTTAAAACATATTATAATTGGATGTTTCGCTCGAAAAACGTGAAGCGAATCCCATCCATTGACAAGAAAAGTCCATTTATAGTCACCAATGCTTTTGTAAGCCTTATTACTCGCTTTAAATGGTTTTATAATCTCATTATTGATTTTAAGTTTAATTTTTTTGAATTTTTCGTTAAAACAGATTATAATTGGATGTTTCCCTCGAGAAACGTGAAGCGACTCCCATCCATTGACAAGAAAAGTCCATTTATAGTCACCAATGCCTTTGTAAGCCTTATTACTCGCTTTAAATGGTTTTATAATCTAATTATTGATTTTAAGTTTAATTTTTTTGAATTTTTCGTTAAAACAGATTATAATTGGATGTTTCCCTCGAGAAACGTGAAGCGAATCCCATCCATTGACAAGAAAAGTCCATTTATAGTCACCAATGCCTTTGTAAGCCTTATTACTCGCCTTAAATAGTTTTATAATCTGATTATTGATTTTAAGTTTAATTTTTTTGAATTTTTTGTTAAAACAGATTATAATTGGATGTTTCCCTCGAGAAACGTGAAGTGAATCCCATCCATTGACAAGAAAAGTCCATTTATGGTCACCAATGCCTTTGTAAGCCTTATTACTCGCTTTAAATGGTTTTATAATCTCATTATTGATTTTAAGTTTAATTTTTTGGAATTTTTCATTAAAACAGATTATAATTGGATGTTTCCCTCGAGAAACGTGAAGCGAATCCCATCCATTGACAAGAAAAGTCCATTTATAGTCACCAATGCCTTTGTAAGCCTTATTACTCGCTTTAAATGGTTTTATAATCTCATTATTGATTTTAAGTTTAATTTTTTTACATTTTTTGTTAAAACAGATTATAATTGGATGTTTTCCTCGGGAAACGTGAAGTGAATCCCATCTATTGACAAGAAAAGTCTAGTTATAGTCATCAATGCCTTCGTAAGCCTTATTACTCACTTTAAATGGTTTTATAATCTCATTATTCATTTTAAGTTTAATTTTTTTACATTTTTTGTTAAAACAGATTATAATTGGATGTTTCCCTCGAGAAACGTGAAGTGAATCCCATCTATTGACAAGAAAAGTCTAGTTATAGTCACCAATGTCTTTGTAAGCCTTATTACTCACTTTAAATGGTTTTATAATCTCATTATTGATCTTAAGTTTAATTTTTTTACATTTTTTGTTAAAACAGATTATAATTGGATGTTTCCCTTGGGAAACATGAAGTGAATCCCATCCATTGACAAGAAAAGTCCGTTTATAGTCACCAATGCCTTTGTAAGTCTTATTACTCGCTTTAAATGGTTTTATAATCTCATTATTGATTTTAAGTTGAATTTTTTGTTAAAACAGATTATAATTGGATGTTTCCCTCGAGAAACGTGAAGCGAATCCCATCCATTGGCAAGAAAAGTCCATTTATAGTCACCAATGCCTTTGTAAGCCTTATTACTCGCTTTAAATGGTTTTATAATCTGATTATTGATTTTAAGTTTAATTTTTTTGAATTTTTTGTTAAAACAGATTATAATTGGATGTTTCGCTCGAAAAACGTGAAGCGAATCCCATCCATTGACAAGAAAAGTCCATTTATAGTCACCAATGCCTTTGTAAGCCTTATTACTCGCTTTAAATGGTTTGATAATCTCATTATTGATTTTAGGTTTAATTTTTTTGAATTTTTCGTTAAAACAGATTATAATTGGATGTTTCCCTCCGGAAACATGAAGTGAATCCCATCCATTGACAAGAAAAGTCCATTTATAGTCACCAATGCCTTTGTAAGTCTTATTACTCGTTTTAAATGGTTTTATAATCTCATTATTGATTTTAAGTTGAATTTTTTGTTAAAACAGATTATAATTGGATGTTTCCCTCGGGAAACATGAAGTGAATCCCATCTATTGACAAGAAAAGTCCATTTATGGTCACCAATGCCTTTGTAAGCCTTATTACTCACTTTAAATGGTTTTATAATCTGATTATTGATTTTAAGTTTAATTTTTTTGAATTTTTCGTTAAAACAGATTATAATTGGATGTTTCCCTCGAGAAACGTGAAGCGACTCCCATCCATTGACAAGAAAAGTCCATTTATAGTCACCAATGCCTTTGTAAGCTTTATTACTCGCTTTAAATGGTTTTATAATCTCATTATTGATTTTAAGTTTAATTTTTTTGAATTTTTCATTAAAACAGATTATAATTGGATGTTTCCCTCGGGAAACGTGAAGTGAATCCCATCCATTGACAAGAAAAGTCCATTTATAGTCACCAATGCCTTTGTAAGCCTTATTACTCGCTTTAAATGGTTTTATAATCTGATTATTGATTTTAAGTTTAATTTTTTTGAATTTTTTGTTAAAACAGATTATAATTGGATGTTTCGCTCGAAAAACGTGAAGCGAATCCCATCCATTGACAAGAAAAGTCCATTTATAGTCACCAATGCCTTTGTAAGCCTTATTACTCGCTTTAAATGGTTTTATAATCTGATTATTGATTTTAAGTTTAATTTTTTTGAATTTTTTGTTAAAACAGATTATAATTGGATGTTTCCCTCGAGAAACGTGAAGCGAATCCCATCCATTGACAAGAAAAGTCCATTTAGAGTCACCAAAGCCTTTGGAAGCCTTATTACTCGCTTTAAATGGTTTTATAATCTGATTATTGATTTTAAGTTTAATTTTTTTGAATTTTTCGTTAAAACAGATTATAATTGGATGTTTCCCTCGAGAAACGTGAAACGAATCCCATCCATTGACAAGAAAAGTCCATTTATAGTCACTAATGCCTTTGTAAGCCTTATTACTCGCTTTAAATGGTTTTACAATCTCATTATTGATTTTAAGTTTAATTTTTTGGAATTTTTCATTAAAACAGATTATAATTGGATGTTTCCCTCGAGAAACGTGAAGCGAATCCCATCCATTGACAAGAAAAGTCCATTTATAGTCACCAATGCCTTTGTAAGCCTTATTACTCGCTTTAAATGGTTTTATAATCTCATTATTGATTTTAAGTTTAATTTTTTTACATTTTTTGTTAAAACAGATTATAATTGGATGTTTCCCTCGGGAAACGTGAAGTGAATCCCATCTATTGACAAGAAAAGTCTAGTTATAGTCACCAATGCCTTTGTAAGCCTTATTACTCACTTTAAATGGTTTTATAATCTCATTATTGATCTTAAGTTTAATTTTTTTACATTTTTTGTTAAAACAGATTATAATTGGATGTTTCCCTCGGGAAACATGAAGTGAATCCCATCCATTGACAAGAAAAGTCCATTTATAGTCACCAATGCCTTTGTAAGCTTTATTACTCGCTTTAAATGGTTTTATAATCTCATTATTGATTTCAAGTTTAATTTTTTTGAATTTTTCTTTAAAACAGATTATAATTGGATGTTTCCCTCGGGAAACGTGAAGTGAATCCCATCCATTGACAAGAAAAGTCCATTTATAGTCACCAATGCCTTTGTAAGCTTTATTACTCGCTTTAAATGGTTTTATAATCTCATTATTGATTTTAAGTTTAATTTTTTTGAATTTTTCATTAAAACAGATTATAATTGGATGTTTCCCTCGGGAAACGTGAAGCGAATCCCATCCATTGACAAGAAAAGTCCATTTATAGTCACCAATGCCTTTGTAAGCCTTATTACTCGCTTTAAATGGTTTTATAATCTCATTATTGATTTTAAGTTTAATTTTTTTACATTTTTTGTTGAAACAGATTATAATTGGATGTTTCCCTCGGGAAAGGTGAAGTGAATCCCATCCATTGACAAGAAAAGTCCATTTATAGTCACCAATGCCTTTGTAAGCCTTATTACTCGCTTTAAATGGTTTTATAATCTGATTATTGATTTTAAGTTTAATTTTTTTGAATTTTTCGTTAAAACAGATTATAATTGGATGTTTCCCTCGAGAAACGTGAAGCGACTCCCATCCATTGACAAGAAAAGTCCATTTATAGTCACCAATGCCTTTGTAAGCTTTATTACTCGCTTTAAATGGTTTTATAATCTCATTATTGATTTTAAGTTTAATTTTTTTGAATTTTTCATTAAAACAGATTATAATTGGATGTTTCCCTCGGGAAACGTGAAGTGAATCCCATCCATTGACAAGAAAAGTCCATTTATAGTCACCAATGCCTTTGTAAGCCTTATTACTCGCTTTAAATGGTTTTATAATCTGATTATTGATTTTAAGTTTAATTTTTTTGAATTTTTTGTTAAAACAGATTATAATTGGATGTTTCGCTCGAAAAACGTGAAGCGAATCCCATCCATTGACAAGAAAAGTCCATTTATAGTCACCAATGCCTTTGTAAGCCTTATTACTCGCTTTAAATGGTTTTATAATCTGATTATTGATTTTAAGTTTAATTTTTTTGAATTTTTCGTTAAAACATATTATAATTGGATGTTTCCCTCGAGAAACGTGAAGCGAATCCCATCCATTGACAAGAAAAGTCCATTTAGAGTCACCAAAGCCTTTGGAAGCCTTATTACTCGCTTTAAATGGTTTTATAATCTGATTATTGATTTTAAGTTTAATTTTTTTGAATTTTTCGTTAAAACAGATTATAATTGGATGTTTGCCTCGAGAAACGTGAAACGAATCCCATCCATTGACAAGAAAAGTCCATTTATAGTCACTAATGCCTTTGTAAGCCTTATTACTCGCTTTAAATGGTTTTATAATCTCATTATTGATTTTAAGTTTAATTTTTTGGAATTTTTCATTAAAACAGATTATAATTGGATGTTTCCCTCGAGAAACGTGAAGCGAATCCCATTCATTGACAAGAAAAGTCCATTTATAGTCACCAATGCCTTTGTAAGCCTTATTACTCGCTTTAAATGGTTTTATAATCTCATTATTGATTTTAAGTTTAATTTTTTTACATTTTTTGTTAAAACAGATTATAATTGGATGTTTCCCTCGGGAAACGTGAAGTGAATCCCATCTATTGACAAGAAAAGTCTAGTTATAGTCACCAATGCCTTTGTAAGCCTTATTACTCACTTTAAATGGTTTTATAATCTCATTATTGATCTTAAGTTTAATTTTTTTACATTTTTTGTTAAAACAGATTATAATTGGATGTTTCCCTCGGGAAACATGAAGTGAATCCCATCCATTGACAAGAAAAGTCCATTTATAGTCACCAATGCCTTTGTAAGTCTTATTACTCGCTTTAAATGGTTTTATAATCTCATTATTGATTTTAAGTTGAATTTTTTGTTAAAACAGATTATAATTGGATGTTTCCCTCGAGAAACGTGAAGCGAATCCCATCCATTGACAAGAAAAGTCCATTTATAGTCACCAATGCCTTTGTAAGCCTTATTACTCGCTTTAAATGGTTTTATAATCTGATTATTGATTTTAAGTTTAATTTTTTTAAATTTTTTGTTAAAACAGATTATAATTGGATGTTTCGCTCGAAAAACGTGAAGCGAATCCCATCCATTGACAAGAAAAGTCCATTTATAGTCACCAATGCCTTTGTAAGCCTTATTACTCGCTTTAAATGGTTTTATAATCTCATTATTGATTTTAAGTTTAATTTTTTTGAATTTTTCGTTAAAACAGATTATAATTGGATGTTTCTCTCGAGAAACGTGAAGCGAATCCCATCCATTGACAAGAAAAGTCCATTTATAGTCACCAATGCCTTTGTAAGCCTTATTACTCGCTTTAAATGGTTTTATAATCTGATTATTGATTTTAAGTTTAATTTTTTTGAATTTTTTGTTAAAACAGATTATAATTGGATGTTTCGCTCGAAAAACGTGAAGCGAATCCCATCCATTGACAAGAAAAGTCCATTTATAGTCACCAATGCCTTTGTAAGCCTTATTACTCGCTTTAAATGGTTTTATAATCTGATTATTGATTTTAAGTTGAATTTTTTGTTAAAACAGATTATAATTGGATGTTTCCCTCGAGAAACGTGAAGCGAATCCCATCCATTGACAAGAAAAGTCCATTTATAGTCACCAATGCCTTTGTAAGCCTTATTACTCGCTTTAAATGGTTTTATAATCTCATTATTGATTTTAAGTTGAATTTTTTGTTAAAACAGATTATAATTGGATGTTTCCCTCGAGAAACGTGAAGTGAATCCCATCCATTGACAAGAAAAGTCAATTTATAGTCACCAATGCCTTTGTAAGCCTTATTACTCGCTTTAAATGGTTTTATAATCTGATTATTGATTTTAAGTTTAATTTTTTTGAATTTTTCGTTAAAACAGATTATAATTGGATGTTTCTCTCGAGAAACGTGAAGCGAATCCCATCCATTGACAAGAAAAGTCCATTTATAGTCACCAATGCCTTTGTAAGCCTTATTACTCGCTTTAAATGGTTTTATAATCTCATTATTGATTTTAAGTTTAATTTTTTTGAATTTTTCGTTAAAACAGATTATAATTGGATGTTTCCCTCGAGAAACGTGAAGTGAATCCCATCCATTGACAAGAAAAGTCCATTTATAGTCACCAATGCCTTTGTAAGCCTTATTACTCGCTTTAAATGGTTTTATAATCTTATTATTGATTTTAAGTTTAATTTTTTTGAATTTTTCGTTAAAACAGATTATAATTGGATGTTTCCCTCGAGAAACGTGAAGCGAATCCCATCCATTGACAAGAAAAGTCCATTTATAGTCACCAATGCCTTTGTAAGCCTTATTACTCGCTTTAAATGGTTTTATAATCTGATTATTGATTTTAAGTTTAATTTTTTTGAATTTTTCGTTAAAACAGATTATAATTGGATGTTTCCCTCGATAAACGTGAAGCGAATCCCATCCATTGACAAGAAAAGTCCATTTATAGTCACCAATGCCTTTGTAAGCCTTATTACTCGCTTTAAATGGTTTTATAATCTCATTATTGATTTTAAGTTTAATTTTTTTGAATTTTTCGTTAAAACAGATTATAATTGGATGTTTCCCTCGGGAGACATGAAGTGAATCCCATCCATTGACAAGAAAAGTCCATTTATAGTCACCAATGCCTTTGTAAGTCTTATTACTCGCTCTAAATGGTTTTATAATCTCATTAATGATTTTAAGTTGAATTTTTTGTTAAAACAGATTATAATTGGATGTTTCCCTCGAGAAACGTGAAGCGAATCCCATCCATTGACAAGAAAAGTCCATTTATAGTCACCAATGCCTTTGTAAGCTTTATTACTCGCTTTAAATGGTTTTATAATCTCATTATTGATTTTAAGTTTAATTTTTTGGAATTTTTCATTAAAACAGATTATAATTGGATGTTTCCCTCGAGAAACGTGAAGCGAATCCCATCCATTGACAAGAAAAGTCCATTTATAGTCACCAATGCCTTTGTAAGCCTTATTACTCGCTTTAAATGGTTTTATAATCTCATTATTGATTTTAAGTTTAATTTTTTTACATTTTTTGTTAAAACAGATTATAATTGGATGTTTTCCTCGGGAAACGTGAAGTGAATCCCATCTGTTGACAAAAAAAGTCTAGTTATAGTCACCAATGCCTTTGTAAGCCTTATTACTCACTTTAAATGGTTTTATAATCTCATTATTGATCTTAAGTTTAATTTTTTTACATTTTTTGTTAAAACAGATTATAATTGGATGTTTCCCTCGGGAAACATGAAGTGAATCCCGTCCATTGACAAGAAAAGTCCATTTATAGTCACCAATGCCTTTGTAAGTCTTATTACTCGCTTTAAATGGTTTTATAATCTCATTATTGATTTTAAGTTGAATTTTTTGTTAAAACAGATTATAATTGGATGTTTCCCTCGAGAAACGTGAAGCGAATCCCATCCATTGACAAGAAAAGTCCATTTATAGTCACCAATGCCTTTGTAAGCCTTATTACTCGCTTTAAATGGTTTTATAATCTGATTATTGATTTTAAGTTTAATTTTTTTGAATTTTTTGTTAAAACAGATTATAATTGGATGTTTTGCTCGAAAAACGTGAAGCGAATCCCATCCATTGACAAGAAAAGTCCGTTTATAGTCACCAATGCCTTTGTAAGCCTTATTACTCGCTTTAAATGGTTTTATAATCTCATTATTGATTTTAAGTTTAATTTTTTTGAATTTTTCGTTAAAACAGATTATAATTGGATGTTTCCCTCGGGAAACATGAAGTGAATCCCATCCATTGACAAGAAAAGTCCATTTATAGTCACCAATGCCTTTGTAAGTCTTATTACTCGCTTTAAATGGTTTTATAATCTCATTATTGATTTTAAGTTGAATTTTTTGTTAAAACAGATTATAATTGGATGTTTCCCTCGGGAAACGTGAAGTGAATCCCATCTATTGACAAGAAAAGTCCATTTATGGTCACCAATGCCTTTGTAAGCCTTATTACTCACTTTAAATGGTTTTATAATCTGATTATTGATTTTAAGTTTAATTTTTTTGAATTTTTCGTTAAAACAGATTATAATTGGATGTTTCCCTCGAGAAACGTGAAGCGAATCCCATCCATTGACAAGAAAAGTCCATTTATAGTCACCAATGCCTTTGTAAGCCTTATTACTCGCTTTAAATGGTTTTATAATCTCATTATTGATTTTAAGTTTAATTTTTTTGAATTTTTCGTTAAAACAGATTATAATTGGATGTTTCCCTCGGGAAACGTGAAGTGAATCCCATCTATTGACAAGAAAAGTCTAGTTATAGTCACCAATGCCTTTGTAAGCCTTATTACTCATTTTAAATGGTTTTATAATCTCATTATTGATCTTAAGTTTAATTTTTTTACATTTTTTGTTAAAACAGATTATAATTGGATGTTTCCCTCGGGAAACATGAAGTGAATCCCATCCATTGACAAGAAAAGTCCATTTATAGTCACCAATGCCTTTGTAAGTCTTATTACTCGCTTTAAATGGTTTTATAATCTCATTATTGATTTTAAGTTGAATTTTTTGTTAAAACAGATTATAATTGGATGTTTCCCTCGAGAAACGTGAAGCGAATCCCATCCATTGACAAGAAAAGTCCATTTATAGTCACCAATGCCTTTGTAAGCCTTATTACTCGCTTTAAATGGATTTATAATCTGATTATTGATTTTAAGTTTAATTTTTTTTAATTTTTTGTTAAAACAGATTATAATTGGATGTTTCGCTCGAAAAACGTGAAGCGAATCCCATCCATTGACAAGAAAAGTTCATTTATAGTCACCAATGCCTTTGTAAGCCTTATTACTCGCTTTAAATGGTTTTATAATCTCATTATTGATTTTAAGTTTAATTTTTCTGAATTTTCCGTTAAAACAGATTATAATTGGATGTTTCCCTCGGGAAACATGAAGTGAATCCCATCCATTGACAAGAAAAGTCCATTTATAGTCACCAATGCCTTTGTAAGTCTTATTACTCGCTTTAAATGGTTTTATAATCTCATTATTGATTTTAAGTTGAATTTTTTGTTAAAACAGATTATAATTGGATGTTTCCCTCGAGAAACGTGAAGCGAATCCCATCCATTGACAAGAAAAGTCCATTTATAGTCACCAATGCCTTTGTAAGCCTTATTACTCGCTTTAAATGGTTTTATAATCTGATTATTGATTTTAAGTTTAATTTTTTTGAATTTTTTGTTAAAACAGATTATAATTGGATGTTTCGCTCGAAAAACGTGAAGCGAATCCCATCCATTGACAAGAAAAGTCCATTTATAGTCACCAATGCCTTTGTAAGCCTTATTACTCGCTTTAAATAGTTTTATAATCTCATTATTGATTTTACGTTTAATTTTTTTGAATTTTTCGTTAAAACAGATTATAATTGGATGTTTCCCTCGGGAAACATGAAGTGAATCCCATCCATTGACAAGAAAAGTCCATTTATAGTCACCAATGCCTTTGTAAGTCTTATTACTCGCTTTAAATGGTTTTATAATCTCATTATTGATTTTAAGTTGTATTTTTTGTTAAAACAGATTATAATTGGATGTTTCCCTCGGGAAACGTGAAGTGAATCCCATCTATTGACAAGAAAAGTCCATTTATGGTCACCAATGCCTTTGTAAGCCTTATTACTAACTTTAAATGGTTTTATAATCTGATTATTGATTTTAAGTTTAATTTTTTTTAATTTTTCGTTAAAACAGATTATAATTGGATGTTTCCCTCGAGAAACGTGAAGCGAATCCCATCCATTGACAAGAAAAGTCCATTTATAGTCACCAATGCCTTTGTAAGCCTTATTACTCGCTTTAAATGGTTTTATAATCTCATTATTGATTTTAAGTTTAATTTTTTTGAATTTTTCATTAAAACAGATTATAATTGGATGTTTCCCTCGGGAAACGTGAAGTGAATCCCATCCATTGACAAGAAAAGTCCATTTATAGTCACCAATGCCTTTGTAAGCCTTATTACTCGCTTTAAATGGTTTTATAATCTGATTATTGATTTTAAGTTTAATTTTTTTGAATTTGTTGTTAAAACAGATTATAATTGGATGTTTCGCTCGAAAAACGTGAAGCGAATCCCATCCATTGACAAGAAAAGTCCATTTATAGTCACCAATGCCTTTGTAAGCCTTATTACTCGCTTTAAATGGTTTTATAATCTGATTATTGATTTTAAGTTTAATTTTTTTGAATTTTTCGTTAAAACAGATTATAATTGGATGTTTCCCTCGAGAAACGTGAAGCGAATCCCATCCATTGACAAGAAAAGTCCATTTATAGTCACTAATGCCTTTGTAAGCCTTATTACTCGCTTTAAATGGTTTTATAATCTCATTATTGATTTTAAGTTTAATTTTTTGGAATTTTTCATTAAAACAGATTATAATTGGATGTTTCCCTCGAGAAACGTGAAGCGAATCCCATCCATTGACAAGAAAAGTCCATTTATAGTCACCAATGCCTTTGTAAGCCTTATTACTCGCTTTAAATGGTTTTATAATCTCATTATTGATTTTAAGTTTAATTTTTTTACATTTTTTGTTAAAACAGATTATAATTGGATGTTTCCCTCGGGAAACGTGAAGTGAATCCCATCTATTGACAAGAAAAGTCTGGTTATAGTCACCAATGCCTTTGTAAGCCTTACTACTCTCTTTAAATGGTTTTATAATCTAATTATTGATCTTAAGTTTAATTTTTTTACATTTTTTGTTAAAACAGATTATAATTGGTTGTTTCCCTCGGGAAACATGAAGTGAATCCCATCCATTGACAAGAAAAGTCCATTTATAGTCACCAATGCCTTTGTAAGTCTTATTACTCGCTTTAAATGGTTTTATAATCTCATTAATGATTTTAAGTTGAATTTTTTGTTAAAACAGATTATAATTGGATGTTTCCCTCGAGAAACGTGAAGCGAATCCCATCCATTGACAAGAAAAGTCCATTTATAGTCACCAATGCCTTTGTAAGCCTTTTTACTCGCTTTAAATGGTTTTATAATCTGATTATTGATTTTAAGTTTAATTTTTTTGAATTTTTCGTTAAAACAGATTATAATTGGATGTTTCCCTCGGGAAACGTGAAGTGAATCCCATCTATTGACAAGAAAAGTCTAGTTATAGTCACCAATGCCTTTGTAAGCCTTATTACTCATTTTAAATGGTTTTATAATCTCATTATTGATCTTAAGTTTAATTTTTTTACATTTTTTGTTAAAACAGATTATAATTGGATGTTTCCCTCGGGAAATATGAAGTGAATCCCATCCATTGACAAGAAAAGTCCATTTATAGTCACCAATGCCTTTGTAAGCCTTATTACTCGCTTTAAATGGTTTTATAATCTGATTATTGATTTTAAGTTTAATTTTTTTGAATTTTTTGTTAAAACAGATTATAATTGGATGTTTCGCTCGAAAAACGTGAAGCGAATCCCATCCATTGACAAGAAAAGTCCATTAATAGTCACCAATGCCTTTGTAAGCCTTATTACTCGCTTTAAATGGTTTTATAATCTGATTATTGATTTTAAGTTTAATTTTTTTGAATTTTTCGTTAAAACAGATTATAATTGGATCTTTCCCTCGAGAAACGTGAAGCGAATCCCATCCATTGACAAGAAAAGTCCATTTATAGTCACCAATGCCTTTGTAAGCCTTATTACTCGCTTTAAATGGTTTTATAATCTGATTACTGATTTTAAGTTTAATTTTTTTGAATTTTTCGTTAAAACAGATTATAATTGGATGTTTCCCTCGAGAAACGTGAAGCGAATCCCATCCATTGACAAGAAAAGTCCATTTATAGTCACCAATGCCTTTGTAAGCCTTATTACTCACTTTAAATGGTTTTATAATCTCATTATTGATTTTAAGTTGAATTTTTTGTTAAAACAGATTATAATTGGATGTTTCCCTCGGAAAACGTGTAGTGAATCCCATCCATTGACAAGAAAAGTCCATTTATGGTCACCAATGCCTTTGTAAGCCTTATTACTCGCTTTAAATGGTTTTATAATCTCATTATTGATCTTAAGTTTAATTTTTTGGAATTGTTCATTAAAACAGATTATAATTGGATGTTTCCCTCGAGAAACGTGAAGCGAATCCCATCCATTGACAAGAAAAGTCCATTTATAGTCACCAATGCCTTTGTAAGCCTTATTACTCGCTTTAAATGGTTTTTTAATCTCATTATTGAATTTAAGTTGAATTTTTTTGAATTTTTTGTTAAAACAGATTATAATTGGACGTTTCCCTCGGGAAACGTGAAGCGAATCTCATCCATTCAAGACAAAAGTCCATTTATAGTCACCAATGCCTTTGTAAGCCTTATTACTCGCATTAAATGGTTTTATAATCTGATTATTGATTTTAAGTTTAATTTTTTTGAATTTTTCGTTAAAACAGATTATAATTGGATGTTTCCCTCGAGAAACGTGAAGCGAATCCCATCCATTGACAAGAAAAGTCCATTTTATAGTCACCAATGCCTTTGTAAGCCTTATTACTCGCTTTAAATGGTTTTATAATCTGATTATTGATTTTAAGTTTAATTTTTTTGAATTTTTCGTTAAAACAGATTATAATTGGATGTTTCCCTCGAGAAACGTGAAGCGAATCCCATCCATTGACAAGAAAAGTCCATTTATAGTCACTAATGCCTTTGTAAGCCTTATTACTCGCTTTAAATGGTTTTATAATCTCATTATTGATTTTAAGTTTAATTTTTTTCAATTTTTCGTTAAAACAGATTATAATTGGATGTTTCCCTCGAGAAACGTGAAGCGAATCCCATCCATTGACAAGAAAAGTCCATTTATAGTCACCAATGCCTTTGTAAGCCTTATTACTCGCTTTAAATGGTTTTATAATCTCATTATTGATTTTAAGTTTAATTTTTTTACATTTTTTGTTAAAACAGATTATAATTGGATGTTTCCCTCGAGAAACGTGAAGTGAATCCCATCTATTGACAAGAAAAGCCTGGTTATAGTCACCAATGCCTTTGTAAGCCTTACTACTCACTTTAAATGGTTTTATAATCTAATTATTGATCTTAAGTTTAATTTTTTTACATTTTTTGTTAAAACAGATTATAATTGGATGTTTCCCTCGGGAGACATGAAGTGAATCCCATCCATTGACAAGAAAAGTCCATTTATAGTCACCAATGCCTTTGTAAGTCTTATTACTCGCTCTAAATGGTTTTATAATCTCATTAATGATTTTAAGTTGAATTTTTTGTTAAAACAGATTATAATTGGATGTTTCCCTCGAGAAACGTGAAGCGAATCCCATCCATTGACAAGAAAAGTCCATTTATAGTCACCAATGCCTTTGTAAGCCTTATTACTCGCTTTAAATGGTTTTATAATCTGATTATTGATTTTAAGTTTAATTTTTTTGAATTTTTTGTCAAAACATATTATAATTGGATGTTTCGCTCGAAAAACGTGAAGCGAATCCCATCCATTGACAAGAAAAGTCCATTTATAGTCACCAATGCCTTTGTAAGCCTTATTACTCGCTTTAAATGGTTTTATAATCTCATTATTGATTTTAAGTTTAATTTTTTTGAATTTTTCGTTAAAACAGATTATAATTGGATGTTTCCCTCGAGAAACGTGAAGCGAATCCCATCCATTGACAAGAAAAGTCCATTTATAGTCACCAATGCCTTTGTAAGCCTTATTACTCGCTTTAAATGGTTTTATAATCTGATTATTGATTTTAAGTTTAATTTTTTTGAATTTTTTGTTAAAACAGATTATAATTGGATGTTTCCCTCGAGAAACGTGAAGCGAATCCCATCCATTGACAAGAAAAGTCCATTTATAGTCACCAATGCCTTTGTAAGCCTTATTACTCGCTTTAAATGGTTTTATAATCTCATTATTGATTTTAAGTTTAATTTTATGGAATTTTTCATTAAAACAGATTATAATTGGATGTTTCCCTCGAGAAACGTGAAGCGAATCCCATCCATTGACAAGAAAAGTCCATTTATAGTCACCAATGCCTTTGTAAGCCTTATGACTCGCTTTAAATGGTTTTATAATCTCATTATTGATTTTAAGTTTAATTTTTTTACATTTTTTGTTAAAACAGATTATAATTGGATGTTTCCCTCGGGAAACGTGAAGTGAATCCCATCTATTGACAAGAAAAGTCTAGTTATAGTCACCAATGCCTTTGTAAGCCTTATTACTCACTTTAAATGGTTTTATAATCTCATTATTGATCTTAAGTTTAATTTTTTTACATTTTTTGTTAAAACAGATTATAATTGGATGTTTCCCTCGGGAAATATGAAGTGAATCCCATCCATTGACAAGAAAAGTCCATTTATAGTCACCAATGCCTTTGTAAGCCTTATTACTCGCTTTAAATGGTTTTATAATCTGATTATTGATTTTAAGTTTAATTTTTTTGAATTTTTTGTTAAAACAGATTATAATTGGATGTTTCGCTCGAAAAACGTGAAGCGAATCCCATCCATTGACAAGAAAAGTCCATTAATAGTCACCAATGCCTTTGTAAGCCTTATTACTCGCTTTAAATGGTTTTATAATCTGATTATTGATTTTAAGTTTAATTATTTTGAATTTTTCGTTAAAACAGATTATAATTGGATCTTTCCCTCGAGAAACGTGAAGCGAATCCCATCCATTGACAAGAAAAGTCCATTTATAGTCACCAATGCCTTTGTAAGCCTTATTACTCGCTTTAAATGGTTTTATAATCTGATTACTGATTTTAAGCTTAATTTTTTTGAATTTTTCGTTAAAACAGATTATAATTGGATGTTTCCCTCGAGAAACGTGAAGCGAATCCCATCCATTGACAAGAAAAGTCCATTTATAGTCACTAATGCCTTTGTAAGCCTTATTACTCGCTTTAAATGGTTTTATAATCTCATTATTGATTTTAAGTTTAATTTTTTGGAATTTTTCATTAAAACAGATTATAATTGGATGTTTCCCTCGAGAAACGTGAAGCGAATCCCATCCATTGACAAGAAAAGTCCATTTATAGTCACCAATGCCTTTGTAAGCCTTATTACTCGCTTTAAATGGTTTTATAATCTCATTATTGATTTTAAGTTTAATTTTTTTACATTTTTTGTTAAAACAGATTATAATTGGATGTTTCCCTCGAGAAACGTGAAGTGAATCCCATCTATTGACAAGAAAAGCCTGGTTATAGTCACCAATGCCTTTGTAAGCCTTACTACTCACTTTAAATGGTTTTATAATCTAATTATTGATCTTAAGTTTAATTTTTTTACATTTTTTGTTAAAACAGATTATAATTGGATGTTTCCCTCGGGAGACATGAAGTGAATCCCATCCATTGACAAGAAAAGTCCATTTATAGTCACCAATGCCTTTGTAAGTCTTATTACTCGCTCTAAATGGTTTTATAATCTCATTAATGATTTTAAGTTGAATTTTTTGTTAAAACAGATTATAATTGGATGTTTCCCTCGAGAAACGTGAAGCGAATCCCATCCATTGACAAGAAAAGTCCATTTATAGTCACCAATGCCTTTGTAAGCCTTATTACTCGCTTTAAATGGTTTTATAATCTGATTATTGATTTTAAGTTTAATTTTTTTGAATTTTTTGTCAAAACATATTATAATTGGATGTTTCGCTCGAAAAACGTGAAGCGAATCCCATCCATTGACAAGAAAAGTCCATTTATAGTCACCAATGCCTTTGTAAGCCTTATTACTCGCTTTAAATGGTTTTATAATCTCATTATTGATTTTAAGTTTAATTTTTTTGAATTTTTCGTTAAAACAGATTATAATTGGATGTTTCCCTCGAGAAACGTGAAGCGAATCCCATCCATTGACAAGAAAAGTCCATTTATAGTCACCAATGCCTTTGTAAGCCTTATTACTCGCTTTAAATGGTTTTATAATCTGATTATTGATTTTAAGTTTAATTTTTTTGAATTTTTTGTTAAAACAGATTATAATTGGATGTTTCCCTCGAGAAACGTGAAGCGAATCCCATCCATTGACAAGAAAAGTCCATTTATAGTCACCAATGCCTTTGTAAGCCTTATTACTCGCTTTAAATGGTTTTATAATCTCATTATTGATTTTAAGTTTAATTTTATGGAATTTTTCATTAAAACAGATTATAATTGGATGTTTCCCTCGAGAAACGTGAAGCGAATCCCATCCATTGACAAGAAAAGTCCATTTATAGTCACCAATGCCTTTGTAAGCCTTATGACTCGCTTTAAATGGTTTTATAATCTCATTATTGATTTTAAGTTTAATTTTTTTACATTTTTTGTTAAAACAGATTATAATTGGATGTTTCCCTCGGGAAACGTGAAGTGAATCCCATCTATTGACAAGAAAAGTCTAGTTATAGTCACCAATGCCTTTGTAAGCCTTATTACTCACTTTAAATGGTTTTATAATCTCATTATTGATCTTAAGTTTAATTTTTTTACATTTTTTGTTAAAACAGATTATAATTGGATGTTTCCCTCGGGAAATATGAAGTGAATCCCATCCATTGACAAGAAAAGTCCATTTATAGTCACCAATGCCTTTGTAAGCCTTATTACTCGCTTTAAATGGTTTTATAATCTGATTATTGATTTTAAGTTTAATTTTTTTGAATTTTTTGTTAAAACAGATTATAATTGGATGTTTCGCTCGAAAAACGTGAAGCGAATCCCATCCATTGACAAGAAAAGTCCATTAATAGTCACCAATGCCTTTGTAAGCCTTATTACTCGCTTTAAATGGTTTTATAATCTGATTATTGATTTTAAGTTTAATTATTTTGAATTTTTCGTTAAAACAGATTATAATTGGATCTTTCCCTCGAGAAACGTGAAGCGAATCCCATCCATTGACAAGAAAAGTCCATTTATAGTCACCAATGCCTTTGTAAGCCTTATTACTCGCTTTAAATGGTTTTATAATCTGATTACTGATTTTAAGCTTAATTTTTTTGAATTTTTCGTTAAAACAGATTATAATTGGATGTTTCCCTCGAGAAACGTGAAGCGAATCCCATCCATTGACAAGAAAAGTCCATTTATAGTCACTAATGCCTTTGTAAGCCTTATTACTCGCTTTAAATGGTTTTATAATCTCATTATTGATTTTAAGTTTAATTTTTTGGAATTTTTCATTAAAACAGATTATAATTGGATGTTTCCCTCGAGAAACGTGAAGCGAATCCCATCCATTGACAAGAAAAGTCCATTTATAGTCACCAATGCCTTTGTAAGCCTTATTACTCGCTTTAAATGGTTTTATAATCTCATTATTGATTTTAAGTTTAATTTTTTTACATTTTTTGTTAAAACAGATTATAATTGGATGTTTCCCTCGAGAAACGTGAAGTGAATCCCATCTATTGACAAGAAAAGCCTGGTTATAGTCACCAATGCCTTTGTAAGCCTTACTACTCACTTTAAATGGTTTTATAATCTAATTATTGATCTTAAGTTTAATTTTTTTACATTTTTTGTTAAAACAGATTATAATTGGATGTTTCCCTCGGGAGACATGAAGTGAATCCCATCCATTGACAAGAAAAGTCCATTTATAGTCACCAATGCCTTTGTAAGTCTTATTACTCGCTCTAAATGGTTTTATAATCTCATTAATGATTTTAAGTTGAATTTTTTGTTAAAACAGATTATAATTGGATGTTTCCCTCGAGAAACGTGAAGCGAATCCCATCCATTGACAAGAAAAGTCCATTTATAGTCACCAATGCCTTTGTAAGCCTTATTACTCGCTTTAAATGGTTTTATAATCTGATTATTGATTTTAAGTTTAATTTTTTTGAATTTTTTGTCAAAACATATTATAATTGGATGTTTCGCTCAAAAAACGTGAAGCGAATCCCATCCATTGACAAGAAAAGTCCATTTATAGTCACCAATGCCTTTGTAAGCCTTATTACTCGCTTTAAATGGTTTTATAATCTCATTATTGATTTTAAGTTTAATTTTTTTGAATTTTTCGTTAAAACAGATTATAATTGGATGTTTCCCTCGAGAAACGTGAAGCGAATCCCATCCATTGACAAGAAAAGTCCATTTATAGTCACCAATGCCTTTGTAAGCCTTATTACTCGCTTTAAATGGTTTTATAATCTGATTATTGATTTTAAGTTTAATTTTTTTGAATTTTTTGTTAAAACAGATTATAATTGGATGTTTCCCTCGAGAAACGTGAAGCGAATCCCATCCATTGACAAGAAAAGTCCATTTATAGTCACCAATGCCTTTGTAAGCCTTATTACTCGCTTTAAATGGTTTTATAATCTCATTATTGATTTTAAGTTTAATTTTATGGAATTTTTCATTAAAACAGATTATAATTGGATGTTTCCCTCGAGAAACGTGAAGCGAATCCCATCCATTGACAAGAAAAGTCCATTTATAGTCACCAATGCCTTTGTAAGCCTTATGACTCGCTTTAAATGGTTTTATAATCTCATTATTGATTTTAAGTTTAATTTTTTTACATTTTTTGTTAAAACAGATTATAATTGGATGTTTCCCTCGGGAAACGTGAAGTGAATCCCATCTATTGACAAGAAAAGTCTAGTTATAGTCACCAATGCCTTTGTAAGCCTTATTACTCACTTTAAATGGTTTTATAATCTCATTATTGATCTTAAGTTTAATTTTTTTACATTTTTTGTTAAAACAGATTATAATTGGATGTTTCCCTCGGGAAATATGAAGTGAATCCCATCCATTGACAAGAAAAGTCCATTTATAGTCACCAATGCCTTTGTAAGCCTTATTACTCGCTTTAAATGGTTTTATAATCTGATTATTGATTTTAAGTTTAATTTTTTTGAATTTTTCGTTAAAACAGATTATAATTGGATGTTTCCCTCGAGAAACGTGAAGCGAATCCCATCCATTGGCAAGAAAAGTCCGTTTGTAGTCACCAATGCCTTTGTCAGCCTTATTACTCGCTTTAAATTGTTTTATAATCTCATTATTGATTTTAAGTTTAATTTTTTTGAATTTTTCATTAAAACATATTATAATTGGATGTTTCCCTCGGGAAACGTGAAGTGAATCCCATCCATTGACAAGAAAAGTCCATTTATAGTCACCAATGCCTTTGTAAGCCTTATTACTCGCTTTAAATGGTTTTATAATCTGATTATTGATTTCAAGTTTAATTTTTTTGAATTTTTCGTTAAAACAGATTATAATTGGATGTTTCCCTCGAGAAACGTGAAGCGAATCCCATCCATTGACAAGAAAAGTCCATTTATAGTCACCAATGCCTTTGTAAGCCTTATTACTCGCTTTAAATGGTTTTATAATCTCTTTACTGATTTTAAGTTTAATTTTTTTACATTTTTTGTTAAAACAGATTATAATAGGATGTTTACCTCGGGAAACGTGAAGCGAATCCCATCCATTGACAAGAAAAGTCCATTTATAGTCACCAATGTCTTTGTAAGTCTTATTACTCGCTTTAAATGGTTTTATAATCTCGTTATTGATTTTAAGATGAACTTTTTTGCATTTTTCATTAAAACAGATTATAATTGGATGTTTTCCTCGGGAAACGTGAAGCGAATCCCATCCATTCGAGAGAAAAGTCCGTTTATAGTCACCAATGCCTTTGTAAGCCTTATTACTCGTTTTAAATGGTTTTATAATCTCATTATTTATTTTAGGCTGAATTTTTTTGAATTTTTTGTTAAAAGAGATTATAATTGGATGTTTCCCTCGAGAAACGTGAAGCTTATCCCATCCATTGATAAGAAAAGTCCATTCATAATCACCAAAGCCTTTGTAAGCCTTATTACTCGCTTTAAATGTTTTTATAATCTCGTTACTGATTTTAAGTTGAACTTTTTTGCATTTTTCGTTAAAACAGATTATAATTGGATGTTTCCCTCGGGAAACGTGAAGTGAATCCCATCTATTGACAAGAAAAGTCTAGTTATAGTCACCAATGCCTTTGTAAGCCTTATTACTCACTTTAAATGGTTTTATAATCTCATTATTGATCTTAAGTTTAATTTTTTTACATTTTTTGTTAAAACAGATTATAATTGGATGTTTCCCTCGGGAAACATGAAGTGAATCCCATCCATTGACAAGAAAAGTCCATTTATAGTCACCAATGCCTTTGTAAGTCTTATTACTCGCTTTAAATGGTTTTATAATCTCATTATTGATTTTAAGTTGAATTTTTTGTTAAAACAGATTATAATTGGATGTTTCCCTCGGAAAACGTGAAGTGAATCCCATCTATTGACAAGAAAAGTCCATTTATGGTCACCAATGCCTTTGTAAGCCTTATTACTCGCTTTAAATGGTTTTATAATCTGATTATTGATTTTAAGTTTAATTTTTTTGAATTTTTCGTTAAAACAGATTATAATTGGATGTTTCCCTCGAGAAACGTGAAGCGAATCCCAGCCATTGACAAGAAAAGTCCATTTATAGTCACCAATGCCTTTGTAAGCCTTATTACTCGCTTTAAATGGTTTTATAATCTGATTATTGATTTTAAGTTTAATTTTTTTGAATTTTTCATTAAAACAGATTATAATTGGATGTTTCCCTCGAGAAACGTGAAGCGAATCCCATCCATTGACAAGAAAAGTCCATTTATAGTCACCAATGCCTTTGTAAGCCTTATTACTCGCTTTAAATGGTTTTATAATCTCATTATTGATTTTAAGTTTAATTTTTTTGAATTTTTCATTAAAACAGATTATAATTGGATGTTTCCCTCGAGAAACGTGAAGCGAATCCCATCCATTGACAAGAAAAGTCCATTTATAGTCACCAATGCCTTTGTAAGCCTTATTACTCCCTTTAAATGGTTTTATAATCTCATTATTGATCTTAAGTTTAATTTTTTTTACATTTTTTGTTAAAACAGATTATAATTGGATGTTTCCCTCGAGAAACGTGAAGTGAATCCCATTTATTGACAAGAAAAGTCCATTTATAGTCACCAATGCCTTTGTAAGCCTTATTACTCGCTTTATATGGTTTTTTAATCTCATTATTGATTTTAAGTTGAATTTTATTGAATTTTTTGTTAAAACAGATTATAATTGGACGTTTCCCTCGGGAAACGTGAAGCGAATCTCATCCATTCAAGACAAAAGTCCATTTATAGTCACCAATGCCTTTGTAAGCCTTATTACTCGCTTTAAATGGTTTTATAATCTCATTATTGATTTTAAGTTTAATTTTTTTCAATTTTTCGTTAAAACAGATTATAATTGGATGTTTCCCTCGGGAAACGTGAAGGGAATCCCATCTATTGACAAGAAAAGTCCATTTATAGTCACCAATGCCTTTGTAAGCCTTATTACTTGCTTTATATGGTTTTATAATCTGATTATTTATTTTAAGTTTAAATTTTTTGAATTTTTCGTTAAAACAGATTATAATTGGATGTTTCCCTCGAGAGACGTGAAGCGAATCCCATCCATTGACAAGAAAAGTCCATTTATAGTCACCAATGCCTTTGTAAGCCTTATTACTCGCTTTAAATGGTTTTATAATCTGATTATTGATTTTAAGTTTAATTTTTTTAAATTTTTCGTTAAAACAGATTATAATTGGATGTTTCCCTCGAGAAACGTGAAGCGAATCCCATCCATTGACAAGAAAAGTCCATTTATAGTCACCAATGCCTTTGTAAGCCTTATTACTCGCTTTAAATGGTTTTATAATCCCATTATTGATTTTAAGTTTAATTTTTTTACATTTTTTGTTAAAACAGATTATAATTGGATGTTTCCCTCGGGAAACGTGAAGTGAATCCCATCTATTGACAAGAAAAGTCTAGTTATAGTCACCAATGCCTTTGTAAGCCTTATTACTCACTTTAAATGGTTTTATAATCTCATTATTGATCTTAAGTTTAATTTTTTTACATTTGTTGTTAAAACAGATTATAATTGGATGTTTCCCTCGGGAAACATGAAGTGAATCCCATCCATTGACAAGAAAAGTCCATTTATAGTCACCAATGCCTTTGTAAGTCTTATTACTCGCTTTAAATGGTTTTATAATCTCATTATTGATTTTAAGTTGAATTTTTTGTTAAAACAGATTATAATTGGATGTTTCCCTCGGGAAACGTGAAGTGAATCCCATCTATTGACAAGAAAAGTCCATTTATGGTCACCAATGTATTTGTAAGCCTTATTACTCGCTTTAAATGGTTTTATAATCTAATTATTGATTTTAAGTTTAATTTTTTTGAATTTTTCGTTAAAACAGATTATAATTGGATGTTTCCCTCGAGAAACGTGAAGCGAATCCCAGCCATTGACAAGAAAAGTCCATTTATAGTCACCAATGCCTTTGTAAGCCTTATTACTCGCTTTAAATGGTTTTATAATCTGATTATTGATTTTAAGTTTAATTTTTTTGAATTTTTCATTAAAACAGATTATAATTGGATGTTTCCCTCGAGAAACGTGAAGCGAATCCCATCCATTGACAAGAAAAGTCCATTTATAGTCACCAATGCCTTTGTAAGCCTTATTACTCGCTTTAAATGATTTTATAATCTCATTATTGATTTTAAGTTTAATTTTTTTGAATTTTTCATTAAAACAGATTATAATTGGATGTTTCCCTCGAGAAACGTGAAGCGAATCCCATCCATTGACAAGAAAAGTCCATTTATAGTCACCAATGCCTTTGTAAGCCTTATTACTCGCTTTAAATGGTTTTATAATCTCATTATTGATTTTAAGTTTAATTTTTTTACATTTTTTGTTAAAACAGATTATAATTGGATGTTTTCCTCGGGAAACGTGAAGTGAATCCCATTTATTGACAAGAAAAGTCCATTTATAGTCACCAATGCCTTTGTAAGCCTTATTACTCGCTTTAAATGGTTTTTTAATCTCATTATTGATTTTAAGTTGAATTTTATTGAATTTTTTGTTAAAACAGATTATAATTGGACGTTTCCCTCGGGAAACGTGAAGCGAATCTCATCCATTCAAGACAAAAGTCCATTTATAGTCACCAATGCCTTTGTAAGCCTTATTACTCGCTTTAAATGGTTTTATAATCTCATTATTGATTTTAAGTTTAATTTTTTTCAATTTTTCGTTAAAACAGATTATAATTGGATGTTTCCCTCGAGAAACGTGAAGCGAATCCCATCCATTGACAAGAAAAGTCCATTTATAGTCACCAATGCCTTTGTAAGCCTTATTACTCGCTTTAAATGGTTTTATAATCTCATTATTGATTTTAAGTTTAATTTTTTTACATTTTTTGTTAAAACAAATTATAATTTGATGTTTCCCTCGGGAAACGTGAAGTGAATCCCATCCATTGACAAGAAAAGTCCATTTATAGTCACCAATGCCTTTGTAAGCCTTATTACTCGCTCTAAATGGTTTTATAATCTGATTATTGATTTTAAGTTTAATTTTTTTGAATTTTTCGTTAAAACAGATTATAATTGGATGTTTCCCTCGAGAAACGTGAAGCGAATCCCATCCATTGACAAGAAAAGTCCATTTATAGTCACCAATGCCTTTGTAAGTCTTATTACTCGCTTTAAATGGTTTTATAATCTCATTATTGATTTTAAGTTGAATTTTTTGTTAAAACAAATTATAATTGGATGTTTCCCTCGGGAAACGTGAAGTGAATCCCATCTATTGACAAGAAAAGTCCATATATGGTCACCAATGCCTTTGTAAGCCTTATTACTCGCTTTAAATGGTTTTATGATCTGATTATTGATTTTAAGTTTAATTTTTTTGAATTTTTCGTTAAAACAGATTATAATTGGATGTTTCCCTCGAGAAACGTGAAGCGAATCCCAGCCATTGACAAGAAAAGTCCATTTATAGTCACCAATGCCTTTGTAAGCCTTATTACTCGCTTTAAATGGTTTTATAATCTGATTATTGATTTTAAGTTTAATTTTTTTGAATTTTTCATTAAAACAGATTATAATTGGATGTTTCCCTCGAGAAACGTGAAGCGAATCCCATCCATTGACAAGAAAAGTCCATTTATAGTCACCAATGCCTTTGTAAGCCTTATTACTCGCTTTAAATGGTTTTATAATCTCATTATTGATTTTAAGTTTAATTTTTTTGAATTTTTCATTAAAACAGATTATAATTGGATGTTTCCCTCGAGAAACGTGAAGCGAATCCCATCCATTGACAAGAAAAGTCCATTTATAGTCACCAATGCCTTTGTAAGCCTTATTACTCGCTTTAAATGGTTTTATAATCTGATTATTGATTTTAAGTTTAATTTTGTTGAATTTTTCGTTAAAACAGATTATAATTGGATGTTTCCCTCGAGAAACGTGAAGCGAATCCCATCCATTGACAAGAAAAGTCCATTTATAGTCACCAATGCCATTGTAAGCCTTATTACTCGCTTTAAATGGTTTTATAATCTGATTATTGATTTTAAATTTAATTTTTTTGAATTTTTCGTTAAAACAGATTATAATTGGATGTTTCCCTCGAGAAACGTGAAGCGAATCCCATCCATTGACAAGAAAAGTCCATTTATAGTCACCAATGCCTTTGTAAGCCTTATTACTCGCTTTAAATGATTTTATAATCTCATTATTGATTTTAAGTTTAATTTTTTTACATTTTTTGTTAAAACAGATTATAATTGGATGTTTCCCTCGGGAAACGTGAAGTGAATCCCATCTATTGACAAGAAAAGTCTAGTTATAGTCACCAATGCCTTTGTAAGCCTTATTACTCACTTTAAATGGTTTTATAATCTCATTATTGATCTTAAGTTAAATTTTTTTTACATTTTTTGTTAAAACAGATTATAATTGGATGTTTCGCTCGAAAAACGCGAAGCGAATCCCATCCATTGAAAAGAAAAGTCCATTTATAGTCACCAATGCCTTTGTAAGCCTTATTACTCGCTTTAAATGGTTTTATAATCTCATTATTGATTTTAAGTTTAATTTTTTTGAATTTTTCGTTAAAACAGATTATAATTGGATGTTTCCCTCGAGAAACATGAAGCGAATCCCATCCATTGACAAGAAAAGTCCATTTATAGTCACCAATGCCTTTGTAAGCCTTATTACTCGCTTTAAATGGTTTTATAATCTGATTATTGATTTTAAGTTTAATTTTTTTGAATTTTTCGTTAAAACAGATTATAATTGGATGTTTCCCTCGAGAAACGTGAAGCGAATCCCATCCATTGACAAGAAAAGTCCATTTATAGTCACCAATGCCTTTGTAAGCCTTATTACTCGCTTTAAATGGTTTTATAATCTCATTATTGATTTTAAGTTTAATTTTTTTAAATTTTTCGTTAAAACAGATTATAATTGGATGTTTCCCTCGAGAAACGTGAAGCGAATCCCATCCATTGACAAGAAAAGTCCATTTATAGTCACCAATGCCTTTGTAAGCCTTATTACTCGCTTTAAATGGTTTTATAATCCCATTATTGATTTTAAGTTTAATTTTTTTACATTTTTTGTTAAAACAGATTATAATTGGATGTTTCCCTCGGGAAACGTGAAGTGAATCCCATCTATTGACAAGAAAAGTCTAGTTATAGTCACCAATGCCTTTGTAAGCCTTATTACTCACTTTAAATGGTTTTATAATCTCATTATTGATCTTAAGTTTAATTTTTTTACATTTTTTGTTAAAACAGATTATAATTGGATGTTTCCCTCGGGAAACATGAAGTGAATCCCATCCATTGACAAGAAAAGTCCATTTATAGTCACCAATGCCTTTGTAAGTCTTATTACTCGCTTTAAATGGTTTTATAATCTCATTATTGATTTTAAGTTGAATTTTTTGTTAAAACAGATTATAATTGGATGTTTCCCTCGGGAAACGTGAAGTGAATCCCATCTATTGACAAGAAAAGTCCATTTATGGTCACCAATGCCTTTGTAAGCCTTATTACTCGCTTTAAATGGTTTTATAATCTGATTATTGATTTTAAGTTTAATTTTTTTGAATTTTTCGTTAAAACAGATTATAATTGGATGTTTCCCTCGAGAAACGTGAAGCGAATCCCAGCCATTGACAAGAAAAGTCCATTTATAGTCACCAATGCCTTTGTAAGCCTTATTACTCGCTTTAAATGGTTTTATAATCTGATTATTGATTTTAAGTTTAATTTTTTTGAATTTTTCATTAAAACAGATTATAATTGGATGTTTCCCTCGAGAAACGTGAAGCGAATCCCATCCATTGACAAGAAAAGTCCATTTATAGTCACCAATGCCTTTGTAAGCCTTATTACTCGCTTTAAATGGTTTTATAATCTCATTATTGATTTTAAGTTTAATTTTTTTGAATTTTTCATTAAAACAGATTATAATTGGATGTTTCCCTCGAGAAACGTGAAGCGAATCCCATCCATTGACAAGAAAAGTCCATTTATAGTCACCAATGCCTTTGTAAGCCTTATTACTCCCTTTAAATGGTTTTATAATCTCATTATTGATTTTAAGTTTAATTTTTTTACATTTTTTGTTAAAACAGATTATAATTGGGTGTTTCCCTCGGGAAACGTGAAGTGAATCCCACCTATTGACAAGAAAAGTCTAGTTATAGTCACCAATGCCTTTGTAAGCCTTATTACTCACTTTAAATGGTTTTATAATCTCATTATTGATCTTAAGTTTAATTTTCTTTACATTTTTTGTTAAAACAGATTATAATTGGATGTTTCCCTCGGGAAACGTGAAGTGAATCCCATTTATTGACAAGAAAAGTCCATTTATAGTCACCAATGCCTTTGTAAGCCTTATTACTCGCTTTAAATGGTTTTTTAATCTCATTATTGATTTTAAGTTGAATTTTATTGAATTTTTTGTTAAAACAGATTATAATTGGACGTTTCCCTCGGGAAACGTGAAGCGAATCTCATCCAGTCAAGACAAAAGTCCATTTATAGTCACCAATGCCTTTGTAAGCCTTATTACTCGCTTTAAATGGTTTTATAATCTCATTATTGATTTTAAGTTTAATTTTTTTCAATTTTTCGTTAAAACAGATTATAATTGGATGTTTCCCTCGGGAAACGTGAAGGGAATCCCATCTATTGACAAGAAAAGTCCATTTATAGTCACCAATGCCTTTGTAAGCCTTATTACTTGCTTTAAATGGTTTTATAATCTGATTATTTATTTTAAGTTTAAATTTTTTGAATTTTTCGTTAAAACAGATTATAATTGGATGTTTCCCTCGAGAGACGTGAAGCGAATCCCATCCATTGACAAGAAAAGTCCATTTATAGTCACCAATGCCTTTGTAAGCCTTATTACTCGCTTTAAATGGTTTTATAATCTGATTATTGATTTTAAGTTTAATTTTTTTAAATTTTTCGTTAAAACAGATTATAATTGGATATTTCCCTCGAGAAACGTGAAGCGAATCCCATCCATTGACAAGAAAAGTCCATTTATAGTCACCAATGCCTTTGTAAGCCTTATTACTCGCTTTAAATGGTTTTATAATCCCATTATTGATTTTAAGTTTAATTTTTTTACATTTTTTGTTAAAACAGATTATAATTGGATGTTTCCCTCGGGAAACGTGAAGTGAATCCCATCTTTTGACAAGAAAAGTCTAGTTATAGTCACCAATGCCTTTGTAAGCCTTATTACTCACTTTAAATGGTTTTATAATCTCATTATTGATCTTAAGTTAAATTTTTTTACATTTTTTGTTAAAACAAATTATAATTGGATGTTTCCCTCGGGAAACGTGAAGTGAATCCCATCTATTGACAAGAAAAGTCTAGTTATAGTCACCAATGCCTTTGTAAGCCTTATTACTCACTTTAAATGGTTTTATAATCTCATTATTGATCTTAAGTTTAATTTTTTTTACATTTTTTGTTAAAACAGATTATAATTGGATGTTTTCCTCGGGAAACGTGAAGTGAATCCCATTTATTGACAAGAAAAGTCCATTTATAGTCACCAATGCCTTTGTAAGCCTTATTACTCGCTTTAAATGGTTTTTTAATCTCATTATTGATTTTAAGTTGAATTTTATTGAATTTTTTGTTAAAACAGATTATAATTGGACGTTTCCCTCGGGAAACGTGAAGCGAATCTCATCCATTCAAGACAAAAGTCCATTTATAGTCACCAATGCCTTTGTAAGCCTTATTACTCGCTTTAAATGGTTTTATAATCTCATTATTGATTTTAAGTTTAATTTTTTTCAATTTTTCGTTAAAACAGATTATAATTGGATGTTTCCCTCGGGAAACGTGAAGGGAATCCCATCTATTGACAAGAAAAGTCCATTTATAGTCACCAATGCCTTTGTAAGCCTTATTACTTGCTTTAAATGGTTTTATAATCTGATTATTTATTTTAAGTTTAAATTTTTTGAATTTTTCGTTAAAACAGATTATAATTGGATGTTTCCCTCGAGAGACGTGAAGCGAATCCCATCCATTGACAAGAAAAGTCCATTTATAGTCACCAATGCCTTTGTAAGCCTTATTACTCGCTTTAAATGGTTTTATAATCTGATTATTGATTTTAAGTTTAATTTTTTTGAATTTTTCGTTAAAACAGATTATAATTGGATGTTTCCCTCGAGAAACGTGAAGCGAATCCCATCCATTGACAAGAAAAGTCCATTTATAGTCACCAATGCCTTTGTAAGCCTTATTACTTGCTTTAAATGGTTATATAATCTCATTATTGATTTTAAGTTTAATTTTTTTACCTTTTTTGTTAAAACAGATTATAATTGGATGTTTCCCTCGGGAAACGTGAAGTGAATCCCATTTATTGACAAGAAAAGTCCATTTATAGTCACCAATGCCTTTGTAAGCCTTATTACTCGCTTTAAATGGTTTTTTAATCTCATTATTGATTTTAAGTTGAATTTTATTGAATTTTTTGTTAAAACAGATTATAATTGGACGTTTCCCTCGGGAAACGTGAAGCGAATCTCATCCATTCAAGACAAAAGTCCATTTATAGTCACCAATGCCTTTGTAAGCCTTATTACTCGCTTTAAATGGTTTTATAATCTCATTATTGATTTTAAGTTTAATTTTTTTCAATTTTTCGTTAAAACAGATTATAATTGGATGTTTCCCTCGAGAAACGTGAAGCGAATCCCATCCATTGACAAGAAAAGTCCATTTATAGTCACCAATGCCTTTGTAAGCCTTATTACTCGCTTTAAATGGTTTTATAATCTCATTATTGATTTTAAGTTTAATTTTTTTACATTTTTTGTTAAAACAAATTATAATTGGATGTTTCCCTCGGGAAACGTAAAGTGAATCCCGTCCATTGACAAGAAAAGTCCATTTATAGTCACCAATGCCTTTGTAAGCCTTATTACTCGCTCTAAATGGTTTTATAATCTGATTATTGATTTTAAGTTTAATTTTTTTGAATTTTTCGTTAAAACAGATTATAATTGGATGTTTCCCTCGAGAAACATGAAGCGAATCCCATCCATTGACAAGAAAAGTCCATTTATAGTCACCAATGCCTTTGTAAGTCTTATTACTCGCTTTAAATGGTTTTATAATCTCATTATTGATTTTAAGTTGAATTTTTTGTTAAAACAGATTATAATTGGATGTTTCCCTCGGGAAACGTGAAGTGAATCCCATCTATTGACAAGAAAAGTCCATTTATGGTCACCAATGCCTTTGTAAGCCTTATTACTCGCTTTAAATGGTTTTATAATCTGATTATTGATTTTAAGTTTAATTTTTTTGAATTTTTCGTTAAAACATATTATAATTGGATGTTTCCCTCGAGAAACGTGAAGCGAATCCCAGCCATTGACAAGAAAAGTCCATTTATAGTCACCAATGCCTTTGTAAGCCTTATTACTCGCTTTAAATGGTTTTATAATCTGATTATTGATTTTAAGTTTAATTTTTTTGAATTTTTCATTAAAACAGATTATAATTGGATGTTTCCCTCGAGAAACGTGAAGCGAATCCCATCCATTGATAAGAAAAGTCCATTTATAGTCACCAATGCCTTTGTAAGCCTTATTACTCGCTTTAAATGGTTTTATAATCTCATTATTGATTTTAAGTTTAATTTTTTTGAATTTTTCATTAAAACAGATTATAATTGGATGTTTCCCTCGAGAAACATGAAGCGAATCCCATCCATTGACAAGAAAAGTCCATTTATAGTCACCAATGCCTTTGTAAGCCTTATTACTCGCTTTAAATGGTTTTATAATCTGATTATTGATTTTAAGTTTAATTTTTTTGAATTTTTCGTTAAAACAGATTATAATTGGATGTTTCCCTCGAGAAACGTGAAGCGAATCCCATCCATTGACAAGAAAAGTCCATTTATAGTCACCAATGCCTTTGTAAGCCTTATTACTCGCTTTAAATGGTTTTATAATCTGATTATTGATTTTAAATTTAATTTTTTTGAATTTTTCGTTAAAACAGATTATAATTGGATGTTTCCCTCGAGAAACATGAAGCGAATCCCATCCATTGACAAGAAAAGTCCATTTATAGTCACCAATGCCTTTGTAAGCCTTATTACTCGCTTTAAATGGTTTTATAATCTGATTATTGATTTTAAGTTTAATTTTTTTGAATTTTTCGTTAAAACAGATTATAATTGGATGTTTCCCTCGAGAAACGTGAAGCGAATCCCATCCATTGACAAGAAAAGTCCATTTATAGTCACCAATGCCTTTGTAAGCCTTATTACTTGCTTTAAATGGTTATATAATCTCATTATTGATTTTAAGTTTAATTTTTTTACCTTTTTTGTTAAAACAGATTATAATTGGATGTTTCCCTCGGGAAACGTGAAGTGAATCCCATTTATTGACAAGAAAAGTCCATTTATAGTCACCAATGCCTTTGTAAGCCTTATTACTCGCTTTAAATGGTTTTTTTATCTCATTATTGATTTTAAGTTGAATTTTATTGAATTTTTTGTTAAAACAGATTATAATTGGACGTTTCCCTCAGGAAACGTGAAGCGAATCTCATCCATTCAAGACAAAAGTCCATTTATAGTCACCAATGCCTTTGTAAGCCTTATTACTCGCTTTAAATGGTTTTATAATCTCATTATTGATTTTAAGTTTAATTTTTTTCAATTTTTCGTTAAAACAGATTATAATTGGATGTTTCCCTCGAGAAACGTGAAGCGAATCCCATCCATTGACAAGAAAAGTCCATTTATAGTCACCAATGCCTTTGTAAGCCTTATTACTCGCTTTAAATGGTTTTATAATCTCATTATTGATTTTAAGTTTAATTTTTTTACATTTTTTGTTAAAACAAATTATAATTGGATGTTTCCCTCGGGAAACGTGAAGTGAATCCCATCCATTGACAAGAAAAGTCCATTTATAGTCACCAATGCCTTTGTAAGCCTTATTACTCGCTCTAAATGGTTTTATAATCTGATTATTGATTTTAAGTTTAATTTTTTTGAATTTTTCGTTAAAACTGATTATAATTGGATGTTTCCCTCGAGAAACATGAAGCGAATCCCATCCATTGACAAGAAAAGTCCATTTATAGTCACCAATGCCTTTGTAAGTCTTATTACTCGCTTTAAATGGTTTTATAATCTCATTATTGATTTTAAGTTGAATTTTTTGTTAAAACAGATTATAATTGGATGTTTCCCTCGGGAAACGTGAAGTGAATCCCATCTATTGACAAGAAAAGTCCATTTATGGTCACCAATGCCTTTGTAAGCCTTATTACTCGCTTTAAATGGTTTTATAATCTGATTATTGATTTTAAGTTTAATTTTTTTGAATTTTTCGTTAAAACATATTATAATTGGATGTTTCCCTCGAGAAACGTGAAGCGAATCCCAGCCATTGACAAGAAAAGTCCATTTATAGTCACCAATGCCTTTGTAAGCCTTATTACTCGCTTTAAATGGTTTTATAATCTGATTATTGATTTTAAATTTAATTTTTTTGAATTTTTCGTTAAAACAGATTATAATTGGATGTTTCCCTCGAGAAACATGAAGCGAATCCCATCCATTGACAAGAAAAGTCCATTTATAGTCACCAATGCCTTTGTAAGCCTTATTACTCGCTTTAAATGGTTTTATAATCTCATTATTGATTTTAAGTTTAATTTTTTTACATTTTTTGTTAAAACAGATTATAATTGGATGTTTCCCTCGGGAAACGTGAAGTGAATCCCATCTATTGACAAGAAAAGTCTAGTTATAGTCACCAATGCCTTTGTAAGCCTTATTACTCACTTTAAATGGTTTTATAATCTCATTATTGATCTTAAGTTAAATTTTTTTTACATTTTTTGTTAAAACAGATTATAATTGGATGTTTCGCTCGAAAAATGTGAAGAGAATCCCATCCATTGACAAGAAAAGTCCATTTATAGTCACCAATGCCTTTGTAAGCCTTATTACTCGCTTTAAATGGTTTTATAATCTCATTATTGATTTTAAGTTTAATTTTTTTGAATTTTTCGTTAAAACAGATTATAATTGGATGTTTCCCTCGAGAAACATGAAGCGAATCCCATCCATTGACAAGAAAAGTCCATTTATAGTCACCAATGCCTTTGTAAGCCTTATTACTCGCTTTAAATGGTTTTATAATCTGATTATTGATTTTAAGTTTAATTTTTTTGAATTTTTCGTTAAAACAGATTATAATTGGATGTTTCCCTCGAGAAACGTGAAGCGAATCCCATCCATTGACAAGAAAAGTCCATTTATAGTCACCAATGCCTTTGTAAGCCTTATTACTCGCTTTAAATGGTTTTATAATCTCATTATTGATTTTAAGTTGAATTTTTTTGAATTTTTTGTTAAAACAGATTATAATTGGACGTTTCCCTCGGGAAACGTGAAGCGAATCTCATCCATTCAAGACAAAAGTCCATTTATAGTCACCAATGCCTTTGTAAGCCTTATTACTCGCTTTAAATGGTTTTATAATCTGATTATTGATTTTAAGTTTAATTTTTTTGAATTTTTCGTTAAAACAGATTATAATTGGATGTTTCCCTCGAGAAACGTGAAGCGAATCCCATCCATTGAGAAGAAAAGTCCATTTATAGTCACCAATGCCTTTGTAAGCCTTATTACTTGCTTTAAATGTTTATATAATCTCATTATTGATTTTAAGTTTAATTTTTTTACCTTTTTTGTTAAAACAGATTATAATTGGATGTTTCCCTCGGGAAACGTGAAGTGAATCCCATTTATTGACAAGAAAAGTCCATTTATAGTCACCAATGCCTTTGTAAGCCTTATTACTCGCTTTAAATGGTTTTTTAATCTCATTATTGATTTTAAGTTGAATTTTATTGAATTTTTTGTTAAAACAGATTATAATTGGACGTTTCCCTCGGGAAACGTGAAGCGAATCTCATCCATTCAAGACAAAAGTCCATTTATAGTCACCAACGCCTTTGTAAGCCTTATTACTCGCTTTAAATGGTTTTATAATCTCATTATTGATTTTAAGTTTAATTTTTTTCAATTTTTTGTTAAAACAGATTATAATTGGATGTTTCCCTCGAGAAACGTGAAGCGAATCCCATCCATTGACAAGAAAAGTCCATTTATAATCACCAATGCCTTTGTAAGCCTTATTACTTGCTTTAAATGGTTATATAATCTCATTATTGATTTTAAGTTTAATTTTTTTACCTTTTTTGTTAAAACAGATTATAATTGGATGTTTGCCTCGGGAAACGTGAAGTGAATCCCATTTATTGATAAGAAAAGTCCATTTATAGTCACCAATGCCTTTGTAAGCCTTATTACTCGCTTTAAATGGTTTTAGAATCTCATTATTGATTTTAAGTTTAATTTTTTTACATTTTTTGTTAAAACTGATTATAATTGGATGTTTCCCTCGAGAAACGTGAAGCGAATCCCATCCATTGGCAAGAAAAGTCCATTTATAGTCACCAATGCCTTTGTAAGCCTTATTACTCGCTTTAAATGGTTTTATAATCTCATTATTGATTTTAAGTTTAATTTTTTTATATTTTTTGTTAAAACAGATTATAATTGGATGTTTCCCTCGGGAAACGTGAAGTGAATCCCATCTATTGACAAGAAAAGTCTAGTTATAGTCACCAATGCCTTTGTAAGCCTTATTACTCACTTTAAATGGTTTTATAATCTCATTATTGATCTTAAGTTAAATTTTTTTTACATTTTTTGTTAAAACAGATTATAATTGGATGTTTCGCTCGAAAAACGTGAAGCGAATCCCATCCATTGACAAGAAAAGTCCATTTATAGTCACCAATGCCTTTGTAAGCCTTATTACTCGCTTTAAATGGTTTTATAATCTCATTATTGATTTTAAGTTTAATTTTTTTGAATTTTTCATTAAAACAGATTATAATTGGATGTTTCCCTCGAGAAACATGAAGCGAATCCCATCCATTGACAAGAACAGTCCATTTATAGTCACCAATGCCTTTGTAAGCCTTATTACTCGCTTTAAATGGTTTTATAATCTGATTATTGATTTTAAGTTTAATTTTTTTGAATTTTTCGTTAAAACAGATTATAATTGGATGTTTCCCTCGAGAAACGTGAAGCGAATCCCATCCATTGACAAGAAAAGTCCATTTATAGTCACCAATGCCTTTGTAAGCCTTATTACTCGCTTTAAATGGTTTTATAATCTGATTATTGATTTTAAATTTAATTTTTTTGAATTTTTCGTTAAAACAGATTATAATTGGATGTTTCCCTCGAGAAACATGAAGCGAATCCCATCCATTGACAAGAAAAGTCCATTTATAGTCACCAATGCCTTTGTAAGCCTTATTACTCGCTTTAAATGGTTTTATAATCTCATTATTGATTTTAAGTTTAATTTTTTTACATTTTTTGTTAAAACAGATTATAATTGGATGTTTCCCTCGGGAAACGTGAAGTGAATCCCATCTATTGACAAGAAAAGTCTAGTTATAGTCACCAATGCCTTTGTAAGCCTTATTACTCACTTTAAATGGTTTTATAATCTCATTATTGATCTTAAGTTAAATTTTTTTTACATTTTTTGTTAAAACAGATTATAATTGGATGTTTCGCTCGAAAAACGTGAAGCGAATCCCATCCATTGACAAGAAAAGTCCATTTATAGTCACCAATGCCTTTGTAAGCCTTATTACTCGCTTTAAATGGTTTTATAATCTCATTATTGATTTTAAGTTTAATTTTTTTGAATTTTTCGTTAAAACAGATTATAATTGGATGTTTCCCTCGAGAAACATGAAGCGAATCCCATCCATTGACAAGAAAAGTCCATTTATAGTCACCAATGCCTTTGTAAGCCTTATTACTCGCTTTAAATGGTTTTATAATCTGATTATTGATTTTAAGTTTAATTTTTTTGAATTTTTCGTTAAAACAGATTATAATTGGATGTTTCCCTCGAGAAACGTGAAGCGAATCCCATCCATTGACAAGAAAAGTCCATTTATAGTCACCAATGCCTTTGTAAGCCTTATTACTCGCTTTAAATGGTTTTATAATCTCATTATTGATTTTAAGTTGAATTTTTTTTGAATTTTTTGTTAAAACAGATTATAATTGGACGTTTCCCTCGGGAAACGTGAAGCGAATCTCATCCATTCAAGACAAAAGTCCATTTATAGTCACCAATGCCTTTGTAAGCCTTATTACTCGCTTTAAATGGTTTTATAATCTCATTATTGATTTTAAGTTTAATTTTTTTCAATTTTTTGTTAAAACAGATTATAATTCGATGTTTCCCTCGAGAAACGTGAAGCGAATCCCATCCATTGACAAGAAAAGCCCATTTATAGTCACCAATGCCTTTGTAAGCCTTATTACTCGCTTTAAATGGTTTTATAATCTGATTATTGATTTTAAGTTTAATTTTTTTGAATTTTTCGTTAAAACAGATTATAATTGGATGTTTCCCTCGAGAAACGTGAAGCGAATCCCATCCATTGAGAAGAAAAGTCCATTTATAGTCACCAATGCCTTTGTAAGCCTTATTACTTGCTTTAAACGTTTATATAATCTCATTATTGATTTTAAGTTTAATTTTTTTACCTTTTTTGTTAAAACAGATTATAATTGGATGTTTCCCTCGGGAAACGTGAAGTGAATCCCATTTATTGACAAGAAAAGTCCATTTATAGTCACCAATGCCTTTGTAAGCCTTATTACTCGCTTTAAATGGTTTTTTAATCTCATTATTGATTTTAAGTTGAATTTTATTGAATTTTTTGTTAAAACAGATTATAATTGGACGTTTCCCTCGGGAAACGTGAAGCGAATCTCATCCATTCAAGACAAAAGTCCATTTATAGTCACCAACGCCTTTGTAAGCCTTATTACTCGCTTTAAATGGTTTTATAATCTCATTATTGATTTTAAGTTTAATTTTTTTCAATTTTTTGTTAAAACAGATTATAATTGGATGTTTCCCTCGAGAAACGTGAAGCGAATCCCATCCATTGACAAGAAAAGTCCATTTATAGTCACCAATGCCTTTGTAAGCCTTATTACTTGCTTTAAATGGTTATATAATCTCATTATTGATTTTAAGTTTAATTTTTTTACCTTTTTTGTTAAAACAGATTATAATTGGATGTTTCCCGCGGGAAACGTGAAGTGAATCCCATTTATTGACAAGAAAAGTCCATTTATAGTCACCAATGCCTTTGTAAGCCTTATTACTCGCTTTAAATGGTTTTAGAATCTCATTATTGATTTTAAGTTTAATTTTTTTACATTTTTTGTTAAAACTGATTATAATTGGATGTTTCCCTCGAGAAACGTGAAGCGAATCCCATCCATTGGCAAGAAAAGTCCATTTATAGTCACCAATGCCTTTGTAAGCCTTATTACTCGCTTTAAATGGTTTTATAATCTCATTATTGATTTTAAGTTTAATTTTTTTATATTTTTTGTTAAAACAGATTATAATTGGATGTTTCCCTCGGGAAACGTTAAGTGAATCCCATCTATTGACAAGAAAAGTCTAGTTATAGTCACCAATGCCTTTGTAAGCCTTATTACTCACTTTAAATGGTTTTATAATCTCATTATTGATCTTAAGTTTAATTTTTTTACATTTTTTGTTAAAACAGATTATAATTGGATGTTTCCCTCGGGAAACATGAAGTGAATCCCATCCATTGACAAGAAAAGTCCATTTATAGTCACCAATGCCTTTGTAAGTCTTATTACTCGCTTTAAATGGTTTTATAATCTCATTATTGATTTTAAGTTGAATTTTTTGTTAAAACAGATTATAATTGGATGTTTCCCTCGGGAAACGTGAAGTGAATCCCATCTATTGACAAGAAAAGTCCATTTATGGTCACCAATGCCTTTGTAAGCCTTATTACTCGCTTTAAATGGTTTTATAATCTGATTATTGATTTTAAGTTTAATTTTTTTGAATTTTTCGTTAAAACAGATTATAATTGGATGTTTCCCTCGAGAAACGTGAAGCGAATCCCATCCATTGACAAGAAAAGTCCATTTATAGTCACCAATGCCTTTGTAAGCCTTATTACTCGCTTTAAATGGTTTTATAATCTCATTATTGATTTTAAGTTTAATTTTTTTGAATTTTTCATTAAAACAGATTATAATTGGATGTTTCCCTTGGGAAACGTGAAGTGAATCCCATCCATTGACAAGAAAAGTCCATTTATAGTCACCAATGCCTTTGTAAGCCTTATTACTCGCTTTAAATGGTTTTATAATCTGATTATTGATTTTAAGTTTAATTTTTTTGAATTTTTCGTTAAAACAGATTATAATTGGATGTTTCCCTCGAGAAACGTGAAGCGAATCCCATCCATTGACAAGAAAAGTCCATTTATAGTCACCAATGCCTTTGTAAGCCTTATTACTCGCTTTAAATGGTTTTATAATCTCATTATTGATTTTAAGTTTAATTTTTTTGACTTTTTCATTAAAACAGATTATAATTGGATGTTTCCCTCGAGAAACGTGAAGCGAATCCCATCCATTGACAAGAAAAGTCCATTTATAGTCACCAATCCCTTTGTAAGCCTTATTACTCGCTTTAAATGGTTTTATAATCTGATTATTGATTTTAAGTTTAATTTTTTTGAATTTTTCGTTAAAACAGATTATAATTGGATGTTTCCCTCTAGAAACGTGAAGCGAATCCCATCCATTGACAAGAAAAGTCCATTTATAGTCACCAATGCCTTTGTAAGCCTTATTACTCGCTTTAAATGGTTTTCTAATCTCATTATTGATTTTAAGTTTCATTTTTTTGAATTTTTCGTTAAAACAGATTATAATTGGATGTTTCCCTCGAGAAACGTGAAGCGAATCCCATCCATTGACAAGAAAAGTCCATTTATAGTCACCAATGCCTTTGTAAGCCTTATTACTCGCTTTAAATGATTTTATAATCTCATTATTGATTTTAAGTTTAATTTTTTTGAATTTTTCATTAAAACAGATTATAATTGGATGTTTCCCTCGAGAAACGTGAAGCGAATCCCATCCATTAACAAGAAAAGTCCATTTATAGTCACCAATGCCTTTGTAAGCCTTATTACTCGCTTTAAATGGTTTTATAATCTGATTATTGATTTTAAGTTTAATTTTTTTGAATTTTTCGTTAAAACAGATTATAATTGGATGTTTCCCTCGAGAAACGTGAAGCGAATCCCATCCATTGACAAGAAAAGTCCATTTATAGTCACCAATGCCTTTGTAAGCCTTATTACTCGCTTTAAATGGTTTTATAATCTCATTATTGATTTGAAGTTTAATTTTTTTTAATTTTTCATTAAAACAGATTATAATTGGATGTTTCCCTCGAGAAACGTGAAGCGAATCCCATCCATTGACAAGAAAAGTCCATTTATAGTCACCAATGCCTTTGTAAGCCTTATTACTCGCTTTAAATGGTTTTATAATCTGGTTATTGATTTTAAGTTTAATTTTTTTGAATTTTTCGTTAAAACAGATTATAATTGGATGTTTCCCTCGAGAAACGTGAAGCGAATCCCATCCATTAACAAGAAAAGTCCATTTATAGTCACCAATGCCTTTGTAAGCCTTATTACTCGCTTTAAATGATTTTATAATCTCATTATTGATTTTAAGTTTAATTTTTTTGAATTTTTCATTAAAACAGATTATAATTGGATGTTTCCCTCGAGAAACATGAAGCGAATCCCATCCATTGACAAGAACAGTCCATTTATAGTCACCAATGCCTTTGTAAGCCTTATTACTCGCTTTAAATGGTTTTATAATCTCATTATTGATTTTAAGTTTAATTTTTTTCAATTTTTCGTTAAAACAGATTATAATTGGATGTTTCCCTCGAGAAACGTGAAGCGAATCCCATCCATTGACAAGAAAAGTCCATTTATAGTCACCAATGCCTTTGTAAGCCTTATTACTCGCTTTAAATGGTTTTATAATCTCATTATTGATTTTAAGTTTAATTTTTTTGAATTTCTCATTAAAACAGATTATAATTAGATGTTTCCCTCGAGAAACGTGAAGCGAATCCCATCCATTGACAAGAAAAGTCCATTTATAGTCACCAATGCCTTTGTAAGCCTTATTACTCGCTTTAAATGGTTTTATAGTCTGATTATTGATTTTAAGTTTAATTTTTTTGAATTTTTCATTAAAACAGATTATAATTGGATGTTTCCCTCGAGAAACGTGAAGCGAATCCCATCCATTGACAAGAAAAGTCCATTTATAGTCACCAATGCCTTTGTAAGCCTTATTACTCGCTTTAAATGGTTTTATAATCTCATTATTGATTTTAAGTTTAATTTTTTTATATTTTTTGTTAAAACAGATTATAATTGGATGTTTTCCTCAAGAAACGTGAAGTGAATCCCATCTATTGACAAGAAAAGTCTAGTTATAGTCACCAATGCCTTTGTAAGCCTTATTACTCTCTTTAAATGGTTTTATAATATCATTATTGATTTTAAATTTAATTTTTTTACATTTTTTGTTAAAACAGATTATAATTGGATGTTTCCCTTGGGAAACATGAAGTGAATCCCATCCATTGACAAGAAAAGTCCATTTATAGTCACCAATGCCTTTGTAAGTCTTATTACTCGCTTTAAATGGTTTTATAATCTCATTATTGATTTTAAGTTGAATTTTTTGTTAAAACAGATTATAATTGGATGTTTCCCTCGGGAAACGTGAAGTGAATCCCATCTATTGACAAGAAAATGCCATTTATGGTCACCAATGCCTTTGTAAGCCTTATTACTCGCTTTAAATGGTTTTATAATCTGATTATTGATTTTAAGTTTAATTTTTTTGAATTTTTCGTTAAAACAGATTATAATTGGATGTTTCCCTCGAGAAATGTGAAGCGAATCCCATCCATTGGCAAGAAAATTGCATTTATAGTCACCAATGCCTTTGTAAGCCTTATTACTCGCTTTAAATAGTTTTATAATCTCATTTTTTATTTTAAGTTTAATTTTTTTACATTTTTTGTTAAAACAGATTATAATTGGATGTTTCCCTCGAGAATCGTGAAGCGAATCCCATCCATTGACAAGAAAAGTCCATTTATAGTCACCAATGCCTTTGTAAGCCTTATTACTCGCTTTAAATGGTTTTATAATCTCATTTTTTATTTTAAGTTTAATTTTTTTACATTTTTTGTTAAAACAGATTATAATTGGATGTTTCCCTCGAGAAACGTGAAGCGAATCCCATCCATTGGCAAGAAAAGTCCATTTATAGTCACCAATGCCTTTGTAAGCCTTATTACTCGCTTTAAATGGTTTTATAATCTCATTATTGATTTTAAGTTTACTTTTTTTGAATTTTTCATTAAAACAGATTATAATTGGATGTTTCCCTCGAGAAACGTAAAGCGAATCCCATCCATTGACAAGAAAAGTCCATTTATAGTCACCAATGCCTTTGTAAGCCTTATTACTCGCTTTAAATTGTTTTACAATCTCATTTTTTATTTTAAGTTGAATTTTCTTGAATTTTTTGTTAAAGCAGATTATAATTGGATGTTTCCCTCGGGAAACGTGAAGCGAATCCCATCCATTGACAAGAAAAGTCCATTTATAGTCACCAATGCCTTTGAAAGCCTTATTACACGCTTTAAATGGTTTTATAATCTCGTTATTGATTTTAAGTTGAACTTTTTTGCATTTTCGTTAAAACAGATTATAATTGGATGTTTCCCTTGGGAAACGTTAAGTGAATCCCATCCATTCAAGAGAAAAGTCTAGTTATAGTCACCAATGCCTTTGTAAGCCTCATTACTCACTTTAAATGGTTTTATAATCTCATTATTGATTTTAAGTTGAACTTTTCTGAATTTTTCGTTAAAACAGATTATGATTGGATGTTTCCCTCAAGAAACGTGAAGCGAATCCCATCCATTCAAGAGAAAGGTCCATTTATAGTCACCAATGCCTTTGTAAGCCTTATTACTCGCTTTAAATGGTTTTATAATCTCATTTTTTATTTTAAGTTTAATTTTTTTACATTTTTTGTTAAAACAGATTATAATTGGATGTTTCCCTCGAGAAACGTGAAGCGAATCCCATCCATTGACAAGAAAAGTCCATTTATAGTCACCAATGCCTTTGTAAGCCTTATTACTCGCTTTAAATGGTTTTATAATCTGATTATTGATTTTAAGTTTAATTTTTTTGACTTTTTCATTAAAACAGATTATAATTGGATGTTTCCCTCGAGAAACATGAAGCGAATCCCATCCATTGACAAGAACAGTCCATTTATAGTCACCAATGCCTTTGTAAGCCTTATTACTCGCTTTAAATGGTTTTATAATCTGATTATTGATTTTAAGTTTAATTTTTTTGAATTTTTCGTTAAAACAGATTATAATTGGATGTTTCCCTCGAGAAACGTGAAGCGAATGCCATCCATGGACAAGAAAAGTCCATTTATAGTCACCAATGCCTTTGTAAGCCTTATTACTCGCTTTAAATGGTTTTATAATCTCATTATTGATTTTAAGTTTAATTTTTTTACATTTTTTGTTAGAACAGATTATAATTGGATGTTTTCCTCGAGAAACGTGAAGTGAATCCCATCCATTGACAAGAAAAGTCCATTTATAGTCACCAAATCCTTTGTAAGCCTTATTACTCGCTTTAAATGGTTTTATAATCTCATTATTGATTTTAAGTTTAATTTTTTTACATTTTTGGTTAAAACAGATTATAATTGGATGTTTCCCTCGGGAAACGTGAAGTGAATCCCATCTATTGACAAGAAAAGTCCATTTATAGTCACCAATGCCTTTGTAAGCCTTATTACTCGCTTTAAATGGTTTTATAATCTGATTATTGATTTTAAGTTTAATTTTTTTGACTTTTTCATTAAAACAGATTATAATTGGATGTTTCCCTCGAGAACCGTGAAGCGAATCCCATCCATTGACAAGAAAAGTCCATTTATAGTCACCAATGCCTTTGTAAGCCTTATTACTCGCTTTAAATGGTTTTATAATCTCATTATTGATTTTAAGTTTAATTTTTTTACATTTTTTGTTAAAACAGATTATAATTGGATGTTTCCCTCGGGAAACGTGAAGTGAATCCCATATATTGACAAGAAAAGTCCATTTATAGTCACCAATGCCTTTGTAAGCCTTATTACTCGCTTTAAATGGTTTTATAATCTGATTATTGATTTTAAGTTTAATTTTTTTGAATTTTTCGTTAAAACAGATTATAATTCGATGTTTCCCTCGAGAAACGTGAAGCGAATCCGATCCATTGACAAGAAAAGTCCATTTATAGTCACCAATGCCTTTGTAAGCCTTATTACTCGCTTTAAATGGTTTTATAATCTCATTATTGATTTTAAGTTTAATTTTTTTATATTTTTTGTTAAAACAGATTATAATTGGATGTTTCCCTCGGGAAACGTGAAGTGAATCCCATCTATTGACAAGAAAAGTCCATTTATAGTCACCAATGCCTTTGTAAGCCTTATTACTCGCTTTAAATGGTTTTATAATCTGATTATTGATTTTAAGTTTAATTTTTTTGAATTTTTCGTTAAAACAGATTATAATAGGATGTTTCCCTCGAGAAACGTGAAGCGAATCCCATCCATTGACAAGAAAAGTCCATTTATAGTCACCAATGCCTTTGTAAGTCATATTACTCGCTTTAAATGGTTTTATAATCTCATTATTGATTTTAAGTTGAATTTTTTTGAATTTTTTGTTAAAACAGATTATAATTGGATGTTTCCCTCGGGAAACGTGAAGTGAATCCCATCTATTGACAAGAAAAGTCCATTTATGGTCACCAATGCCTTTGTAAGCCTTATTACTCGCTTTAAATGGTTTTATAATCTGATTATTGATTTTAAGTTTAATTTTTTTGAATTTTTCATTAAAACAGATTATAATTGGATGTTTCCCTCGAGAAACGTGAAGCGAATCCCATCCATTGACAAGAAAAGTCCATTTATGGTCACCAATGCCTTTGTAAGCCTTATTACTCGCTTTAAATGGTTTTATAATCTGATTATTGATTTTAAGTTTAATTTTTTTGAATTTTTCGTTAAAACAGATTATAATTGGATGTTTCCCTCGAGAAACGTGAAGCGAATCCCATCCATTGACAAGAAAAGTCCATTTATAGTCACCAATGCCTTTGTAAGCCTTATTACTCGCTTTAAATGGTTTTATTATCTCATTATTGATTTTAAGTTTAATTTTTTTACATTTTGTTGTTAAAACAAATTATAATAGGATGTTTCCCTCGAGAAACGTGAAGCGAATCCCATCCATTGACAAGAAAAGTCCATTTATAGTCACCAATGCCTTTGTAAGTCTTATTACTCGCTTTAAATGGTTTTATAATCTCATTATTGATTTTAAGTTGAATTTTTTTGAATTTTTTGTTAAAACAGATTATAATTGGATGTTTCCCTCGGGAAACGTGAAGCGAATCCCATCTATTGACAAGAAAAGTCCATTTATGGTCACCAATGCCTTTGTAAGCCTTATTACTCGCTTTAAATGGTTTTATAATCTGATTATTGATTTTAAGTTTAATTTTTTTGAATTTTTCGTTAAAACAGATTATAATTGGATGTTTCCCTCGAGAAACGTGAAGCGAATCCCATCCATTGACAAGAAAAGTCCATTTATAGTCACCAATGCCTTTGTAAGCCTTATTACTCGCTTTAAATGGTTTTATAATCTCATTATTGATTTTAAGTTTAATTTTTTTACATTTTTTGTTAAAACAGATTATAATTGGATGTTTTCCTTGGGAAACGTGAAGTGAATCCCATCTATTGACAAGAAAAGTCCATTTATAGTCACCAATGCCTTTGTAAGCCTTATTACTCGCTTTAAATGGTTTTATAATCTGATTATTGATTTTAAGTTTAATTTTTTGAATTTTTCATTAAAACAGATTATAATTGGATGTTTTCCTCGAGAAACGTGAAGCGAATGCCATCCATGGACAAGAAAAGTCCATTTATAGTCACCAATGCCTTTGTAAGCCTTATTACTCGCTTTGAATGGTTTTATAATCTCATTATTGATTTTAAGTTTAATTTTTTTACATTTTTTGTTAAAACAGATTGTAATTGGATGTTTTCCTCGAGAAACGTGAAGCGAATCCCATCCATTGACAAGAAAAGTCCATTTATAATCACCAAATCCTTTGTAAGCCTTATTACTCGCTTTAAATGGTTTTATAATCTCATTATTGATTTTAAGTTTAATTTTTTTACATTTTTTGTTAAAACAGATTATAATTGGATGTTTCCCTCGGGAAACGTGAAGTGAATCCCATCTATTGACAAGAAAAGTTCATTTATAGTCACCAATGCCTTTGTAAGCCTTATTACTCGCTTTAAATGGTTTTATAATCTGATTATTGATTTTAAGTTTAATTTTTTTGAAATTTTCGTTAAAACAGATTATAATTGGATGTTTCCCTCGAGAAACGTGAAGCGAATCCCATCCATTGACAAGAAAAGTCCATTTATAGTCACCAATGCCTTTGTAAGCCTTATTACTCGCTTTAAATGGTTTTATAATCTCATTATTGATTTTAAGTTTAATTTTTTTACATTTTTTGTTAAAACAGATTATAATTGGATGTTTTCCTCGAGAAACGTGAAGTGAATCCCATCTATTGACAAGAAAAGTCCATTTATAGTCACCAATGCCTTTGTAAGCCTTATTACTCGCTTTAAATGGTTTTATAATCTGATTATTGATTTTAAGTTTAATTTTTTTGAATTTTTCGTTAAAACAGATTATAATTGGATGTTTTCCTCGAGAAACGTGAAGCGAATGCCATCCATGGACAAGAAAAGTCCATTTATAGTCACCAATGCCTTTGTAAGCCTTATTACTCGCTTTGAATGGTTTTATAATCTCATTATTGATTTTAAGTTTAATTTTTTTACATTTTTTGTTAAAACAGATTGTAATTGGATGTTTTCCTCGAGAAACGTGAAGCGAATCCCATCCATTGACAAGAAAAGTCCATTTATAGTCACCAAATCCTTTGTAAGCCTTATTACTCGCTTTAAATGGTTTTATAATCTCATTATTGATTTTAAGTTTAATTTTTTTACATTTTTCGTTAAAACAGATTATAATTGGATGTTTCCCTCGGGAAACGTGAAGTGAATCCCATCTATTGACAAGAAAAGTCCATTTATAGTCACCAATGCCTTTGTAAGCCTTATTACTCGCTTTAAATGGTTTTATAATCTGATTATTGATTTTAAGTTTAATTTTTTTTGAAATTTTCGTTAAAACAGATTATAATTGGATGTTTCCCTCGAGAAACGTGAAGCGAATCCCATCCATTGACAAGAAAAGTCCATTTATAGTCACCAATGCCTTTGTAAGTCTTATTACTCGCTTTAAATGGTTTTATAATCTCATTATTGTTTTTAAGTTTAATTTTTTTACATTTTTTGTTAAAACAGATTATAATTGGATGTTTTCCTCGGGAAACGTGAAGTGAATCCCATCTATTGACAAGAAAAGTCCATTTATAGTCACCAATGCCTTTGTAAGCCTTATTACTCGCTTTAAATGGTTTTATAATCTGATTATTGATTTTAAGTTTAATTTTTTTGAATTTTTCGTTAAAACAGATTATAATTGGTTGTTTCCCTCGAGAAACGTGAAGCGAATCCCATCCATTGACAAGAAAAGTCCATTTATAGTCACCAATGCCTTTGTAAGCCTTATTACTCGCTTTAAATGGTTTTATAATCTCATTATTGATTTTAAGTTTAATTTTTTTACATTTTTTGTTAAAACAGATTATAATTGGATGTTTCCCTCGGGAAACGTGAAGTGAATCCCATCTATTGACAAGAAAAGTCCATTTATAGTCACCAATGCCTTTGTAAGCCTTATTACTCGCTTTAAATGGTTTTATAATCTGATTATTGATTTTAAGTTTCATTTTTTTGAATTTTTCGTTAAAACAGATTATAATTGGATGTTTCCCTCGAGAAACGTGAAGCGAATCCCATCCATTGACAAGAAAAGTCCATTTATAGTCACCAATGCCTTTGTAAGCCTTATTACTCGCTTTAAATGGTTTTATAAACTCATTATTGATTTTAAGTTTGATTTTTTTACATTTCTTGTTAAAACAGATTATAATTGGATGTTTCCCTCGGGAAACGTGAAGTGAATCCCATCTATTGACAAGAAAAGTCTAGTTATAGTCACCAATGCCTTTGTAAGCCTTATTACTCACTTTAAATGGTTTTATAATATCATTATTGATCTTAAGTTTAATTTTTTTTACATTTTTTGTTAAAACAGATTATAATTGGATGTTTCGCTCGAAAAACGTGAAGCGAATGCCGTCCATGGACAGGAAAAGTCCATTTATAGTCACCAATGCCTTTGTAAGCCTTATTACTCGCTTTAAATGGTTTTATTATCTCATTATTGATTTTAAGTTTAATTTTTTTACATTTTGTTGTTAAAACAAATTATAATTGGATGTTTCCCTCGAGAAACGTGAAGCGAATCCCATCCATTGACAAGAAAAGTCCATTTATAGTCACCAATGCCTTTGTAAGTCTTATTACTCGCTTTAAATGGTTTTATAATCTCATTATTGATTTTAAGTTGAATTTTTTTGAATTTTTTGTTAAAACAGATTATAATTGGATGTTTCCCTCGGGAAACGTGAAGCGAATCCCATCTATTGACAAGAAAAGTCCATTTATGGTCACCAATGCCTTTGTAAGCCTTATTACTCGCTTTAAATGGTTTTATAATCTGATTATTGATTTTAAGTTTAATTTTTTTGAATTTTTCGTTAAAACAGATTATAATTGGATGTTTCCCTCGAGAAACGTGAAGCGAATCCCATCCATTGACAAGAAAAGTCCATTTATAGTCACCAATGCCTTTGTAAGCCTTATTACTCGCTTTAAATAATTTTATAATCTCATTATTGATTTTAAGTTTAATTTTTTTACATTTTTGTTAAAACAGATTATAATTGGATGTTTCCCTCGGGAAACATGAAGTGAATCCCATCCATTGACAAGAAAAGTCCATTTATAGTCACCAATGCCTTTGTAAGCTTTATTACTCGCTTTAAATGGTTTTATAATCTGATTATTGATTTTAAGTTTAATCTTTTTACATTTTTTGTTAAAACAGATTATAATTGGATGTTTCCCTCGGGAAACATGAAGTGAATCCCATCCATTGACAAGAAAAGTCCATTTATAGTCACCAATGCCTTTGTAAACCTTATTACTCGCTTTAAATGGTTTTATAATCTCATTATTGATTTTAAGTTGAATTTTTTTGAATTTTTTTTTAAAACAGATTATAGTTGGATGTTTCCCTTGGGAACCGTGAAGTGAATCTCATCTATTAACAAGAAAAGTCCATTTATGGTCACCAATGCCTTTGTAAGCCTTATTACTCGCTTTAAATGGTTTTATAATCTGATTATTGATTTTAAGTTTAATTTTTTTGAATTTTTCGTTAAAACAGATTATAATTGGATGTTTCCCTCGAGAAACGTGAAGCGAATCCCATCCATTGACAAGAAAAGTCCATTTATAGTCACTAATGCCTTTGTAAGCCTTATTACTCGCTTTAAATGGTTTTATTATCTCATTATTGATTTTAAGTTTAATTTTTTTACATTTTGTTGTTAAAACAGATTATAATAGGATGTTTTCCTCGAGAAACGTGAAGTGAATCCCATCCATTGACAAGAAAAGTCCATTTATAGTCACCAATGCCTTTGTAAGTCTTATTACTCGCTTTAAATGGTTTTATAATCTGATTATTGATTTTAAGTTTCATTTTTTTAAATTTTTCGTTAAAACAGATTATAATTGGATGTTTCCCTCGAGAAACGTGAAGCGACCCCCATCCATTGACAAGAAAAGTCCATTTATAGTCACCAATGCCTTTGTAAGCCTTATTACTCGCTTTAAATGGTTTTATAAACTCATTATTGATTTTAAGTTTAATTTTTTTACATTTTTTGTTAAAACATATTATAATTGGATGTATCCCTCGGGAAACGTGAAGTGAATCCCATCTATTGAATGGAAAAGTCTAGTTATAGTCACCAATGCCTTTGTAAGCCTTATTACTCACTTTAAATGGTTTTATAATCTCATTATTGATCTTAAGTTTAATTTTTTTTACATTTTTTGTTAAAACAGATTATAATTGGATGTTTCGCTCGAAAAACGTGAAGCGAATGCCGTCCATGGACAGGAAAAGTCCATTTATAGTCACCAATGCCTTTGTAAGCCTTATTACTCGCTTTAAATGGTTTTATTATCTCATTATTGATTTTAAGTTTAATTTTTTTACATTTTGTTGTTAAAACAGATTATAATAGGATGTTTCCCTCGAGAAACGTGAAGCGAATCCCATCCATTGACAAGAAAAGTCCATTTATAGTCACCAATGCCTTTGTAAGTCTTATTACTCGCTTTAAATGGTTTTATAATCTCATTATTGATTTTAAGTTGAATTTTTTTGAATTTTTTGTTAAAACAGATTATAATTGGATGTTTCCCTCGGGAAACGGGAAGCGAATCCCATCTATTGACAAGAAAAGTCCATTTATGGTCACCAATGCCTTTGTAAGCCTTATTACTCGCTTTAAATGGTTTTATAATCTGATTATTGATTTTAAGTTTAATTTTTTTGAATTTTTCGTTAAAACAGATTATAATTGGATGTTTCCCTCGAGAAACGTGAAGCGAATCCCATCCATTGACAAGAAAAGTCCATTTATAGTCACCAATGCCTTTGTAAGCCTTATTACTCGCTTTAAATGGTTTTATAAACTCATTATTGATTTTAAGTTTGATTTTTTTACATTTCTTGTTAAAACAGATTATAATTGGATGTTTCCCTCGGGAAACATGAAGTGAATCCCATCCATTGACAAGAAAAGTCCATTTATAGTCACCAATGCCTTTGTAAGCTTTATTACTCGCTTTAAATGGTTTTATAATCTGATTATTGATTTTAAGCTTAATCTTTTTACATTTTTTGTTAAAACAGATTATAATTGGATGTTTCCCTCGGGAAACATGAAGTGAATCCCATCCATTGACAAGAAAAGTCCATTTATAGTCACCAATGCCTTTGTAAACCTTATTACTCGCTTTAAATGGTTTTATAATCTGATTATTGATTTTAAGTTTAATTTTTTTGAATTTTTAGTTAAAACAGATTATAATTGGATGTTTCCCTCGAGAAACGTGAAGCGAATCCCATCCATTGACAAGAAAAGTCCATTTATAGTCACCAATGCCTTTGTAAGCCTTATTACTCGCTTTAAATGGTTTTATAAACTCATTATTGATTTTAAGTTTGATTTTTTTACATTTCTTGTTAAAACAGATTATAATTGGATGTTTCCCTCGGGAAACGTGAAGTGAATCCCATCTATTGACAAGAAAAGTCTAGTTATAGTCACCAATGCCTTTGTAAGCCTTATTACTCACTTTAAATGGTTTTATAATCTCATTATTGATCTTAAGTTTAATTTTTTTTACATTTTTTGTTAAAACAGATTATAATTGGATGTTTCGCTCGAAAAACGTGAAGCGAATGCCGTCCATGGACAGGAAAAGTCCATTTATAGTCACCAATGCCTTTGTAAGCCTTATTACTCGCTTTAAATGGTTTTATAATCTCATTATTGATTTTAAATTTAATTTTTTTACATTTTTTTGTTAAAACAGATTATAATAGGATGTTTCCCTCGAGAAACGTGAAGCGAATCCCATCCATTGACAAGAAAAGTCCATTTATAGTCACCAATGCCTTTGTAAGTCTTATTACTCGCTTTAAATGGTTTTATAATCTCATTATTGATTTTAAGTTGAATTTTTTTGAATTTTTTTTTAAAACAGATTATAATTGGATGTTTCCCTCGGGAAACGTGAAGTGAATCCCATCTATTGACAAGAAAAGTCCATTTATGGTCACCAATGCCTTTGTAAGCCTTATTACTCGCTTTAAATGGTTTTATAATCTGATTATTGATTTTAAGTTTAATTTTTTTGAATTTTTCGTTAAAACAAATTATAATTGGATGTTTCCCTCGAGAAACGTGAAGCGAATCCCATCCATTGACAAGAAAAGTCCATTTATAGTCACCAATGCCTTTGTAAGCCTTTTTACTCGCTTTAAATGGTTTTATTATCTCATTATTGATTTTAAGTTTAATTTTTTTACATTTTGTTGTTAAAACAGATTATAATAGGATGTTTTCCTCGAGAAACGTGAAGCGAATCCCATCCATTGACAAGAAAAGTCCATTTATAGTCACCAATGCCTTTGTAAGTCTTATTACTCGCTTTAAATGGTTTTATAATCTCATTATTGATTTTAAGTTGAATTTTTTTGAATTTTTTGTTAAAACAGATTATAATTGGCTGTTTCCCTCGGGAAACGTGAAGCGAATCCCATCTATTGACAAGAAAAGTCCATTTATGGTCACCAATGCCTTTGTAAGCCTTATTACTCGCTTTAAATGGTTTTATAATCTGATTATTGATTTTAAGTTTCATTTTTTTGAATTTTTCGTTAAAACAGATTATAATTGGATGTTTCCCTCGAGAAACGTGAAGCGAATCCCATCCATTGACAAGAAAAGTCCATTTATAGTCACCAATGCCTTTGTAAGCCTTATTACTCGCTTTAAATAATTTTATAATCTCATTATTGATTTTAAGTTTAATTTTTTTACATTTTTTGTTAAAACAGATTATAATTGGATGTTTCCCTCGGGAAACATGAAGTGAATCCCATCCATTGACAAGAAAAGTCCATTTATAGTCACCAATGCCTTTGTAAGCTTTATTACTCGCTTTAAATGGTTTTATAATCTGATTATTGATTTTAAGTTTAATCTTTTTACATTTTTTGTTAAAACAGATTATAATTGGATGTTTCCCTCGGGAAACATGAAGTGAATCCCATCCATTGACAAGAAAAGTCCATTTATAGTCACCAATGCCTTTGTAAGCCTTATTACTCGCTTTAAATGGTTTTATAATCTGATTATTGATTTTAAGTTTCATTTTTTTGAATTTTTCGTTAAAACAGATTATAATTGGATGTTTCCCTCGAGAAACGTGAAGCGACTCCCATCCATTGACAAGAAAAGTCCATTTATAGTCACCAATGCCTTTGTAAGCCTTATTACTCGCTTTAAATGGTTTTATAAACTCATTATTGATTTTAAGTTTAATTTTTTTACATTTCTTGTTAAAACAGATTATAATTGGATGTTTCCCTCAGGAAACGTGAAGTGAATCCCATCTATTGACAAGAAAAGTCTAGTTATAGTCACCAATGCCTTTGTAAGCCTTATTACTCACTTTAAATGGTTTTATAATCTCATTATTGATCTTAAGTTTAATTTTTTTTACATTTTTTGTTAAAACAGATTATAATTGGATGTTTCGCTCGAAAAACGTGAAGCGAATGCCGTCCATGGACAGGAAAAGTCCATTTATAGTCACCAATGCCTTTGTAAGCCTTATTGCTCGCTTTAAATGGTTTTATAATCTCATTATTGATTTTAAATTTAATTTTTTTACATTTTGTTGTTAAAACAGATTATAATAGGATGTTTCCCTCGAGAAACGTGAAGCGAATCCCATCCATTGACAAGAAAAGTCCATTTATAGTCACCAATGCCTTTGTAAGTCTTATTACTCGCTTTAAATGGTTTTATAATCTCATTATTGATTTTAAGTTGAATTTTTTGTTAAAACAGATTATAATTGGATGTTTCCCTCGGGAAACGTGAAGTGAATCCCATCTATTGACAAGAAAAGTCCATTTATGGTCACCAATGCCTTTGTAAGCCTTATTACTCGCTTTAAATGGTTTTATAATCTGATTATTGATTTTAAGTTTAATTTTTTTGAATTTTTTGTTAAAACAGATTATAATTGGATGTTTTCCTCGAGAAACGTGAAGCGAATCCCATCCATTGACAAGAAAAGTCCATTTATAGTCACCAATGCCTTTGTAAGCCTTATTACTCGCTTTAAATAATTTTATAATCTCATTATTGATTTTAAGTTTAATTTTTTTACATTTTTTGTTAAAACAGATTATAATTGGATGTTTCCCTCGAGAAACATGAAGTGAATCCCATCCATTGACAAGAAAAGTCCATTTATAGTCACCAATGCCTTTGTAAGCCTTATTACTCGTTTTAAATGGTTTTATAATCTGATTATTGATTTTAAGTTTAATTTTTTTGAATTTTTCGTTAAAACAGATTATAATTGGATGTTTCCCTAGAGAAACGTGAAGCGAATCCCATCCATTGGCAAGAAAAGTGCATTTATAGTCACCAATGCCTTTGTAAGCCTTATTACTCGCTTTAAATGGTTTTATAATCTCATTTTTTATTTTAAGTTTAATTTTTTTGAATTTTTCGTTAAAACAGATTATAATTGGATGTTTCCCTCGAGAAACGTGAAGCGAATCCCATCCATTGACAAGAAAAGTCCATTTATAGTCACCAATGCCTTTGTAAGCCTTATTACTCGCTTTAAATGGTTTTATAATCTCATTTTTTATTTTAAGTTTAATTTTTTTGAATTTTTCGTTAAAACAGATTATAATTGGATGTTTCCCTCGAGAAACGTGAAGCGAATCCCATCCATTGACAAGAAAAGTCCATTTATAGTCACCAATGCCTTTGTAAGCCTTATTACTTGCTTTAAATGGTTTTATAATCTCATTTTTTATTTTAAGTTTAATTTTTTTACATTTTTTGTTAAAACAGATTATAATTGGATGTTTCCCTCGAGAAACGTGAAGCGAATCCCATCCATTGGCAAGAAAAGTCCATTTATAGTCACCAATGCCTTTGTAAGCCTTATTACTCGCTTTAAATGGTTTTATAATCTCATTATTGATTTTAAGTTTAATTTTTTTGAATTTTTCATTAAAACAGATTATAATTGGATGTTTCCCTCGAGAAACGTGAAGCGAATCCCATCCATTGACAAGAAAAGTCCATTTATAGTCACCAATGCCTTTGTAAGCCTTATTACTCGCTTTAAATGGTTTTACAATCTCATTTTTTATTTTAAGTTGAATTTTTTGAATTTTTTGTTAAAGCAGATTATAATTGGATGTTTTCCTCGGGAAACGTGAAGCGAATCCCATCCATTGACAAGAAAAGTCCATTTATAGTCACCAATGCCTTTGAAAGCCTTATTACACGCTTCAAATGGTTTTATAATCTCGTTATTGATTTTAAGTTGAACTTTTTTGCATTTTCGTTAAAACAGATTATAATTGGATGTTTCCCTTGGCAAACGTTAAGTGAATCCCATCCATTCAAGAGAAAAGTCTAGTTATAGTCACCAATGCCTTTGTAAGCCTCATTACTCACTTTAAATGGTTTTATAATCTCATTATTGATTTTAAGTTGAACTTTTCTGAATTTTTCGTTAAAACAGATTATGATTGGATGTTTCCCTCAAGAAACGTGAAGCGAATCCCATCCATTCAAGAGAAAGGTCCATTTATAGTCACCGATGCCTTTGTAAGCCTTATTACTTGCTTTAAATGGTTTTATAATCTGATTATTGATTTTAAGTTTAATTTTTTTGAATTTTTCGTTAAAACAGATTATAATTGGATGTTTCCCTCGAGAAACGTGAAGCGAATGCCATCCATGGACAAGAAAAGTCCATTTATAGTCACCAATGCCTTTGTAAGCCTTATTACTCGCTTTAAATGGTTTTATAATCTCATTATTGATTTTAAGTTTAATTTTTTTACATTTTTTGTTAAAACAGATTGTAATTGGATGTTTTCCTCGAGAAACGTGAAGCGAATCCCATCCATTGACAAGAAAAGTCCATTTATAGTCACCAAATCCTTTGTACGCCTTATTACTCGCTTTAAATGGTTTTATAATCTCATTATTGATTTTAAGTTTAATTTTTTTACATTTTTCGTTAAAACAGATTATAATTGGATGTTTCGCTCGGGAAACGTGAAGTGAATCCCATCTATTGACAAGAAAAGTCCATTTATAGTCACCAATGCCTTTGTAAGCCTTATTACTCGCTTTAAATGGTTTTATAATCTCATTATTGATTTTAAGTTTAATTTTTTTACATTTTTTGTTAGAACAGATTATAATTGGATGTTTTCCTCGAGAAACGTGAAGTGAATCCCATCCATTGACAAGAAAAGTCCATTTATAGTCACCAAATCCTTTGTAAGCCTTATTACTCGCTTTAAATGGTTTTATAATCTCATTATTGATTTTAAGTTTAATTTTTTTACATTTTTGGTTAAAACAGATTATAATTGGATGTTTCCCTCGGGAAACGTGAAGTGAATCCCATCTATTGACAAGAAAAGTCCATTTATAGTCACCAATGCCTTTGTAAGCCTTATTACTCGCTTTAAATGGTTTTATAATCTGATTATTGATTTTAAGTTTAATTTTTTTGAATTTTTCGTTAAAACAGATTATAATTGGATGTTTCCCTCGAGAACCGTGAAGCGAATCCCATCCATTGACAAGAAAAGTCCATTTATAGTCACCAATGCCTTTGTAAGCCTTATTACTCGCTTTAAATGGTTTTATAATCTCATTATTGATTTTAAGTTTAATTTTTTTACATTTTTTGTTAAAACAGATTGTAATTGGATGTTTTCCTCGAGAAACGTGAAGCGAATCCCATCCATTGACAAGAAAAGTCCATTTATAGTCACCAAATCCTTTGTAAGCCTTATTACTCGCTTTAAATGGTTTTATAATCTCATTATTGATTTTAAGTTTAATTTTTTTACATTTTTGGTTAAAACAGATTATAATTGGATGTTTCCCTCGGGAAACGTGAAGTGAATCCCATCTATTGACAAGAAAAGTCCATTTATAGTCACCAATGCCTTTGTAAGCCTTATTACTCGCTTTAAATGGTTTTATAATCTGATTACTGATTTTAAGTTTAATTTTTTTGAATTTTTCGTTAAAACAGATTATAATTAGATGTTTCCCTCGAGAACCGTGAAGCGAATCCCATCCATTGACAAGAAAAGTCCATTTATAGTCACCAATGCCTTTGTAAGCCTTATTACTCGCTTTAAATGGTTTTATAATCTCATTATTGATTTTAAGTTTAATTTTTTTACATTTTTTGTTAAAACAGATTGTAATTGGATGTTTTCCTCGAGAAACGTGAAGCGAATCCCATCCATTGACAAGAAAAGTCCATTTATAGTCACCAAATCCTTTGTAAGCCTTATTACTCGCTTTAAATGGTTTTATAATCTCATTATTGATTTTAAGTTTAATTTTTTTACATTTTTGGTTAAAACAGATTATAATTGGATGTTTCCCTCGGGAAACGTGAAGTGAATCCCATCTATTGACAAGAAAAGTCCATTTATAGTCACCAATGCCTTTGTAAGCCTTATTACTCGCTTTAAATGGTTTTATAATCTGATTATTGATTTTAAGTTTAATTTTTTTGAATTTTTCGTTAAAACATATTATAGTTGGATGTTTCCCTCGAGAACCGTGAAGCGAATCCCATCCATTGACAAGAAAAGTCCATTTATAGTCACCAATGCCTTTGTAAGCCTTATTACTCGCTTTAAATGGTTTTATAATCTCATTATTGATTTTAAGTTTAATTTTTTTACATTTTTTGTTAAAACAGATTGTAATTGGATGTTTTCCTCGAGAAACGTGAAGCGAATCCCATCCATTGACAAGAAAAGTCCATTTATAGTCACCAAATCCTTTGTAAGCCTTATTACTCGCTTTAAATGGTTTTATAATCTCATTATTGATTTTAAGTTTAATTTTTTTACATTTTTCGTTAAAACAGATTATAATTGGATGTTTCCCTCGGGAAACGTGAAGTGAATCCCATCTACTGACAAGAAAAGTCCATTTATAGTCACCAATGCCTTTGTAAGCCTTATTACTCCCTTTAAATGGTTTTATAATCTGATTATTAATTTTAAGTTTAATTTTTTTGAATTTTTCGTTAAAACAGATTATAATTGGATGTTTCCCTCGAGAACCGTGAAGCGAATCCCATCCATTGACAAGAAAAGTCCATTTATAGTCACCAATGCCTTTGTAAGCCTTATTACTCGCTTTAAATGGTTTTATAATCTCATTATTGATTTTAAGTTTAATTTTTTTACATTTTTTGTTAAAACAGATTGTAATTGGATGTTTTCCTCGAGAAACGTGAAGCGAATCCCATCCATTGACAAGAAAAGTCCATTTATAGTCACCAAATCCTTTCTAAGCCTTATTACTCGCTTTAAATGGTTTTATAATCTCATTATTGATTTTAAGTTTAATTTTTTTACATTTTTCGTTAAAACAGATTATAATTGGATGTTTCCCTCGGGAAACGTGAAGTGAATCCCATCTATTGACAAGAAAAGTCCATTTATAGTCACCAATGCCTTTGTAAGCCTTATTACTCGCTTTAAATGGTTTTATAATCTGATTATTGATTTTAAGTTTAATTTTTTTGAATTTTTCGTTAAAACAGATTATAATTTGATGTTTCCCTCGAGAAACGTGAAGCGAATGCCATCCATGGACAAGAAAAGTCCATTTATAGTCACCAATGCCTTTGTAAGCCTTATTACTCGCTTTAAATGGTTTTATAATCTCATTATTGATTTTAAGTTTAATTTTTTTACATTTTTTGTTAAAACAGATTGTAATTGGATGTTTTCCTCGAGAAACGTGAAGCGAATCCCATCCATTGACAAGAAAAGTCCATTTATAGTCACCAAATCCTTTGTAAGCCTTACTACTCGCTTTAAATGGTTTTATAATCTCATTATTGATTTTAAGTTTAATTTTTTTATATTTTTGGTTAAAACAGATTATAATTGGATGTTTCCCTCGGGAAACGTGAAGTGAATCCCATCTATTGACAAGAAAAGTCCATTTATAGTCACCAATGCCTTTGTAAGCCTTATTACTCGCTTTAAATGGTTTTATAATCTGATTATTGATTTTAAGTTTAATTTTTTTGAATTTTTCGTTAAAACAGATTATAATTGGATGTTTCCCTCGAGAACCGTGAAGCGAATCCCATCCATTGACAAGAAAAGTCCATTTATAGTCACCAATGCCTTTGTAAGCCTTATTACTCGCTTTAAATGGTTTTATAATCTCATTATTGATTTTAAGTTTAATTTTTTTACATTTTTTGTTAAAACAGATTATAATTGGATGTTTCCCTCGGGAAACGTGAAGTGAATCCCATCTATTGACAAGAAAAGTCCATTTATAGTCACCAATGCCTTTGTAAGCCTTATTACTCGCTTTAAATGGTTTTATAATCTGATTAGTGATTTTAAGTTTAATTTTTTTGAATTTTTCGTTAAAACAGATTATAATTGGATGTTTCCCTCGAGAAACGTGAAGCGAATGCCATCCATGGACAAGAAAAGTCCATTTATAGTCACCAATGCCTTTGTAAGCCTTATTACTCGCTTTAAATGGTTTTATAATCTCATTATTGATTTTAAGTTTAATTGTTTTACATTTTTTGTTAAAACAGATTGTAATTGGATGTTTTCCTCGAGAAACGTGAAGCGAATCCCATCCATTGACAAGAAAAGTCCATTTATAGTCACCAAATCCTTTGTAAGCCTTATTACTCGCTTTAAATGGTTTTATAATCTCATTATTGATTTTAAGTTTAATTTTTTTACATTTTTCGTTAAAACAGATTATAATTGGATGTTTCCCTCGGGAAACGTGAAGTGAATCCCATCTATTGACAAGAAAAGTCCATTTATAGTCACCAATGCCTTTGTAAGCCTTATTACTCGCTTTAAATGGTTTTATAATCTGATTATTGATTTTAAGTTTAATTTTTTTGAATTTTTCGTTAAAACAGATTATAATTTGATGTTTCCCTCGAGAAACGTGAAGCGAATGCCATCCATGGACAAGAAAAGTCCATTTATAGTCACCAATGCCTTTGTAAGCCTTATTACTCGCTTTAAATGGTTTTATAATCTCATTATTGATTTTAAGTTTAATTTTTTTACATTTTTTGTTAAAACAGATTGTAATTGGATGTTTTCCTCGAGAAACGTGAAGCGAATCCCATCCATTGACAAGAAAAGTCCATTTATAGTCACCAAATCCTTTGTAAGCCTTATTACTCGCTTTAAATGGTTTTATAATCTCATTATTGATTTTAAGTTTAATTTTTTTACATTTTTGGTTAAAACAGATTATAATTGGATGTTTCCCTCGGGAAACATGAAGTGAATCCCATCTATTGACAAGAAAAGTCCATTTATAGTCACCAATGCCTTTGTAAGCCTTATTACTCGCTTTAAATGGTTTTATAATCTGATTATTGATTTTAAGTTTAATTTTTTTGAATTTTTCGTTAAAACATATTATAGTTGGATGTTTCCCTCGAGAACCGTGAAGCGAATCCCATCCATTGACAAGAAAAGTCCATTTATAGTCACCAATGCCTTTGTAAGCCTTATTACTCGCTTTAAATGGTTTTATAATCTCATTATTGATTTTAAATTTAATTTTTTTACATTTTTTGTTAAAACAGATTGTAATTGGATGTTTTCCTCGAGAAACGTGAAGCGAATCCCATCCATTGACAAGAAAAGTCCATTTATAGTCACCAAATCCTTTGTAAGCCTTATTACTCGCTTTAAATGGTTTTATAATCTCATTATTGATTTTAAGTTTAATTTTTTTACATTTTTTGTTAAAACAGATTATAATTGGATGTTTCCCTCGAGAACCGTGAAGCGAATCCCATCCATTGACAAGAAAAGTCCATTTATAGTCACCAATGCCTTTGTAAGCCTTATTACTCGCTTTAAATGGTTTTATAAACTCATTATTGATTTTAAGTTTAATTTTTTTACATTTTTTGTTAAAACAGATTATAATTGGATGTTTCCCTCGGGAAACGTGAAGTGAATCCTATCTATTGACAAGAAAAGTCTAGTTATAGTCACCAATGCCTTTGTAAGCCTTATTACTCACTTTAAATGGTTTTATAATCTCATTATTGATCTTAAGTTTAATTTTTTTTACATTTTTTGTTAAAACAGATTATAATTGGATGTTTCGCTCGAAAAACGTGAAGCGAATGCCGTCCATGGACAGGAAAAGTCCATTTATAGTCACCAATGCCTTTGTAAGCCTTATTACTCGCTTTAAATGGTTTTATTATCTCATTATTGATTTTAAGTTTAATTTTTTTACATTTTGTTGTTAAAACAGATTATAATAGGATGTTTCCCTCGAGAAACGTGAAGCGAATCCCCTCCATTGACAAGAAAAGTCCATTTATAGTCACCAATGCCTTTGTAAGTCTTATTACTCGCTTTAAATGGTTTTATAATCTCATTATTGATTTTAAGTTGAATTTTTTTGAATTTTTTGTTAAAACAGATTATAATTCGATGTTTCCCTCGGGAAACGTGAAGCGAATCCCATCTATTGACAAGAAAAGTCCATTTATGGTCACCAATGCCTTTGTAAGCCTTATTACTCGCTTTAAATGGTTTTATAATCTGATTATTGATTTTAAGTTTAATTTTTTTGAATTTTTCGTTAAACCAGATTATAATTGGATGTTTCCCTCGAGAAACGTGAAGCGAATCCCATCCATTGACAAGAAAAGTCCATTTATAGTCACCAATGCCTTTGTAAGCCTTATTACTCGCTTTAAATAATTTTATAATCTCATTATTGATTTTAAGTTTAATTTTTTTACATTTTTTGTTAAAACAGATTATAATTGGATGTTTCCCTCGGGAAACATGAAGTGAATCCCATCCATTGACAAGAAAAGTCCATTTATAGTCACCAATGCCTTTGTAAGCTTTATTACTCGCTTTAAATGGTTTTATAATCTGATTATTGATTTTAAGTTTAATCTTTTTACATTTTTTGTTAAAACAGATTATAATTGGATGTTTCCCTCGGGAAACATGAAGTGAATCCCATCCATTGACAAGAAAAGTCCATTTATAGTCACCAATGCCTTTGTAAACCTTATTACTCGCTTTAAATGGTTTTATAATCTGATTATTGATTTTAAGTTTAATTTTTTTGAATTTTTCGTTAAAACAGATTATAATTGGATGTTTCCCTCGAGAAACGTGAAGCGAATCCCATCCATTGACAAGAAAAGTCCATTTATAGTCACCAATGCCTTTGTAAGCCTTATTACTCGCTTTAAATGGTTTTATAAACTCATTATTGATTTTAAGTTTGATTTTTTTACATTTGTTGTTAAAACAGATTATAATTGGATGTTTCCCTCGGGAAACGTGAAGTGAATCCCATCTATTGACAAGAAAAGTCTAGTTATAGTCACCAATGCCTTTGTAAGCCTTATTACTCACTTTAAATGGTTTTATAATCTCATTATTGATCTTAAGTTTAATTTTTTTTACATTTTTTGTTAAAACAGATTATAATTGGATGTTTCGCTCGAAAAACGTGAAGCGAATGCCGTCCATGGACAGGAAAAGTCCATTTATAGTCACCAATGCCTTTGTAAGCCTTATTACTCGCTTTAAATGGTTTTATAATCTCATTATTGATTTTAAGTTTAATTTTTTTACATTTTTTGTTAAAACAGATTGTAATTGGATGTTTTCCTCGAGAAACGTGAAGCGAATCCCATCCATTGACAAGAAAAGTCCATTTATAGTCACCAAATCCTTTGTAAGCCTTATTACTCGCTTTAAATGGTTTTATAATCTCATTATTGATTTTAAGTTTAATTTTTTTACATTTTTGGTTAAAACAGATTATAATTGGATGTTTCCCTCGGGAAACGTGAAGTGAATCCCATCTATTGACAAGAAAAGTCCATTTATAGTCACCAATGCCTTTGTAAGCCTTATTACTCGCTTTAAATGGTTTTATAATCTGATTATTGATTTTAAGTTTAATTTTTTTGAATTTTTCGTTAAAACATATTATAGTTGGATGTTTCCCTCGAGAACCGTGAAGCGAATCCCATCCATTGACAAGAAAAGTCCATTTATAGTCACCAATGCCTTTGTAAGCCTTATTACTCGCTTTAAATGGTTTTATAATCTCATTATTGATTTTAAATTTAATTTTTTTACATTTTTTGTTAAAACAGATTGTAATTGGATGTTTTCCTCGAGAAACGTGAAGCGAATCCCATCCATTGACAAGAAAAGTCCATTTATAGTCACCAAATCCTTTGTAAGCCTTATTACTCGCTTTAAATGGTTTTATAATCTCATTATTGATTTTAAGTTTAATTTTTTTACATTTTTTGTTAAAACAGATTATAATTGGATGTTTCCCTCGGGAAACGTGAAGTGAATCCCATCTATTGACAAGAAAAGTCCATTTATAGTCACCAATGCCTTTGTAAGCCTTATTACTCGCTTTAAATGGTTTTATAATCTGATTATTGATTTTAAGTTTAATTTTTTTGAATTTTTCGTTAAAACATATTATAGTTGGATGTTTCCCTCGAGAACCGTGAAGCGAATCCCATCCATTGACAAGAAAAGTCCATTTATAGTCACCAATGCCTTTGTAAGCCTTATTACTCGCTTTAAATGGTTTTATAATCTCATTATTGATTTTAAATTTAATTTTTTTACATTTTTTGTTAAAACAGATTGTAATTGGATGTTTTCCTCGAGAAACGTGAAGCGAATCCCATCCATTGACAAGAAAAGTCCATTTATAGTCACCAAATCCTTTGTAAGCCTTATTACTCGCTTTAAATGGTTTTATAATCTCATTATTGATTTTAAGTTTAATTTTTTTACATTTTTTGTTAAAACAGATTATAATTGGATGTTTCCCTCGAGAACCGTGAAGCGAATCCCATCCATTGACAAGAAAAGTCCATTTATAGTCACCAATGCCTTTGTAAGCCTTATTACTCGCTTTAAATGGTTTTATAAACTCATTATTGATTTTAAGTTTAATTTTTTTACATTTTTTGTTAAAACAGATTATAATTGGATGTTTCCCTCGGGAAACGTGAAGTGAATCCTATCTATTGACAAGAAAAGTCTAGTTATAGTCACCAATGCCTTTGTAAGCCTTATTACTCACTTTAAATGGTTTTATAATCTCATTATTGATCTTAAGTTTAATTTTTTTTACATTTTTTGTTAAAACAGATTATAATTGGATGTTTCGCTCGAAAAACGTGAAGCGAATGCCGTCCATGGACAGGAAAAGTCCATTTATAGTCACCAATGCCTTTGTAAGCCTTATTACTCGCTTTAAATGGTTTTATTATCTCATTATTGATTTTAAGTTTAATTTTTTTACATTTTGTTGTTAAAACAGATTATAATAGGATGTTTCCCTCGAGAAACGTGAAGCGAATCCCCTCCATTGACAAGAAAAGTCCATTTATAGTCACCAATGCCTTTGTAAGTCTTATTACTCGCTTTAAATGGTTTTATAATCTCATTATTGATTTTAAGTTGAATTTTTTTGAATTTTTTGTTAAAACAGATTATAATTCGATGTTTCCCTCGGGAAACGTGAAGCGAATCCCATCTATTGACAAGAAAAGTCCATTTATGGTCACCAATGCCTTTGTAAGCCTTATTACTCGCTTTAAATGGTTTTATAATCTGATTATTGATTTTAAGTTTAATTTTTTTGAATTTTTCGTTAAAACAGATTATAATTGGATGTTTCCCTCGAGAAACGTGAAGCGAATCCCATCCATTGACAAGAAAAGTCCATTTATAGTCACCAATGCCTTTGTAAGCCTTATTACTCGCTTTAAATAATTTTATAATCTCATTATTGATTTTAAGTTTAATTTTTTTACATTTTTTGTTAAAACAGATTATAATTGGATGTTTCCCTCGGGAAACATGAAGTGAATCCCATCCATTGACAAGAAAAGTCCATTTATAGTCACCAATGCCTTTGTAAGCTTTATTACTCGCTTTAAATGGTTTTATAATCTGATTATTGATTTTAAGTTTAATCTTTTTACATTTTTTGTTAAAACAGATTATAATTGGATGTTTCCCTCGGGAAACATGAAGTGAATCCCATCCATTGACAAGAAAAGTCCATTTATAGTCACCAATGCCTTTGTAAACCTTATTACTCGCTTTAAATGGTTTTATAATCTGATTATTGATTTTAAGTTTAATTTTTTTGAATTTTTCGTTAAAACAGATTATAATTGGATGTTTCCCTCGAGAAACGTGAAGCGAATCCCATCCATTGGTAAGAAAAGTCAATTTATAGTCACCAATGCCTTTGTAAGCCTTATTACTCGCTTTAAATGGTTTTATAATCTCATTATTGATTTTAAGTTTAATTTTTTTGAATTTTTCGTTAAAACAGATTATAATTGGATGTTTCCCTCGAGAAACGTGAAGCGAATCCCATCCATTGACAAGAAAAGTCCATTTATAGTCACCAATGCCTTTGTAAGCCTTATTACTCGCTTTAAATGGTTTTATAAACTCATTATTGATTTTAAGTTTGATTTTTTTACATTTGTTGTTAAAACAGATTATAATTGGATGTTTCCCTTGGGAAACGTGAAGTGAATCCCATCTATTGACAAGAAAAGTCTAGTTATAGTCACCAATGCCTTTGTAAGCCTTATTACTCACTTTAAATGGTTTTATAATCTCATTATTGATCTTAAGTTTAATTTTTTTTACATTTTTTGTTAAAACAGATTATAATTGGATGTTTCGCTCGAAAAACGTGAAGCGAATGCCGTCCATGGACAGGAAAAGTCCATTTATAGTCACCAATGCCTTTGTAGGCCTTATTACTCGCTTTAAATGGTTTTATAATCTCATTATTGATTTTAAATTTAATTTTTTTACATTTTGTTGTTAAAACAGATTATTATAGGATGTTTCCCTCGAGAAACGTGAAGCGAATCCCATCCATTGACAAGAAAAGTCCATTTATAGTCACCAATGCCTTTGTAAGTCTTATTACTCGCTTTAAATGGTTTTATAATCTCATTATTGATTTTAAGTTGAATTTTTTTGAATTTTTTTTTAAAACAGATTATAATTGGATGTTTCCCTCGGGAAACGTGAAGTGAATCCCATCTATTGACAAGAAAAGTCCATTTATGGTCACCAATGCCTTTGTAAACCTTATTACTCGCTTTAAATAATTTTATAATCTGATTATTGATTTTAAGTTTAATTTTTTTGAATTTTTCATTAAAACAGATTATAATTGGATGTTTCCCTCGAGAAACGTGAAGCGAATCCCATCCATTGACAAGAAAAGTCCATTTATAGTCACCAATGCCTTTGTAAGCCTTATTACTTGCTTTAAATGGCTTTATTATCTCATTATTGATTTTAAGTTTAATTTTTTTACATTTTGTTGTTAAAACAGATTATAATAGGATGTTTCCCTCGAGAAACGTGAAGTGAATCCCATCCATTGACAAGAAAAGTCCATTTATAGTCACCAACGCCTTTGTAAGCCTTATTACTCGCTTTAAATGGTTTTATAATCTTATTATTGATTTTAAGTTTAATTTTTTTGAATTTTTCGTTAAAACAGATTATAATTGGATGTTTCCCTAGAGAAACGTGAAGCGAATCCCATCCATTGGCAAGAAAAGTGCATTTATATTCACCAATGCCTTTGTAAGCCTTATTACTTGCTTTAAATGGTTTTATAATCTCATTTTTTATTTTAAGTTTAATTTTTTTACATTTTTTGTTAAAACAGATTATAATTGGATGTTTCCCTCGAGAAACGTGAAGCGAATCCCATCCATTGACAAGAAAAGTCCATTTATAGTCACCAATGCCTTTGTAAGCCTTATTACTCGCTTTAAATGGTTTTACAATCTCATTTTTTATTTTAAGTTGAATTTTTTGAATTTTTTGTTAAAGCAGATTATAATTGGATGTTTCCCTCGGGAAACGTGAAGCGAATCCCATCCATTGACAAGAAAAGTCCATTTATAGTCACCAATGCCTTTGAAAGCCTTATTACACGCTTCAAATGGTTTTATAATCTCGTTATTGATTTTAAGTTGAACTTTTTTGCATTTTCGTTAAAACAGATTATAATTGGATGTTTCCCTTGGCAAACGTTAAGTGAATCCCATCCATTCAAGAGAAAAGTCTAGTTATAGTCACCAATGCCTTTGTAAGCCTCATTACTCACTTTAAATGGTTTTATAATCTCATTATTGATTTTAAGTTGAACTTTTCTGAATTTTTCGTTAAAACAGATTATGATTGGATGTTTCCCTCAAGAAACGTGAAGCGAATCCCATCCATTCAAGAGAAAGGTCCATTTATAGTCACCGATGTCTTTGTAAGCCTTATTACTCGCTTTAAATGGTTTTATAATCTGATTATTGATTTTAAGTTTAATTTTTTTCAATTTTTCGTTAAAACAGATTATAATTGGATGTTTCCCTCGAGAAACGTGAAGCGAATGCCATCCATGGACAAGAAAAGTCCATTTATAGTCACCAATGCCTTTGTAAGCCTTATTACTCGCTTTAAATGGTTTTATAATCTCATTATTGATTTTAAGTTTAATTTTTTTACATTTTTTGTTAAAACAGATTGTAATTGGATGTTTTCCTCGAGAAACGTGAAGCGAATCCCATCCATTGATAAGAAAAGTCCATTTATAGTCACCAAATCCTTTGTAAGCCTTATTACTCGCTTTAAATGGTTTTATAATCTCATTATTGATTTTAAGTTTAATTTTTTTACATTTTTCGTTAAAACAGATTATAATTGGATGTTTCGCTCGGGAAACGTGAAGTGAATCCCATCTATTGAAAAGAAAAGTCCATTTATAGTCACCAATGCCTTTGTAAGCCTTATTACTCGCTTTAAATGGTTTTATTATCTCATTATTGATTTTAAGTTTAATTTTTTTACATTTTGTTGTTAAAACAGATTATAATAGGATGTTTTCCTCGAGAAACGTGAAGCGAATCCCATCCATTGACAAGAAAAGTCCATTTATAGTCACCAATGCCTTTGTAAGTCTTATTACTCGCTTTAAATGGTTTTATAATCTCATTATTGATTTTAAGTTGAATTTTTTTGAATTTTTTCTTAAAACAGATTATAATTGGATGTTTCCCTCGGGAAACGTGAAGTGAATCCCATCTATTGACAAGAAAAGTCCATTTATGGTCACAAATGCCTTTGTAAGCCTTATAACTCGCTTTAAATGGTTTTATAATCTGATTATTGATTTTAAGTTTAATTTTTTTGAATTTTTCGTTAAAACAGATTATAATTGGATGTTTCCCTCGAGAAACGTGAAGCGAATCCCATCCATTGACAAGAAAAGTCCATTTATAGTCACCAATGCCTTTGTAAGCCTTATTACTCGCTTTAAATGGTTTTATAATCTGATTATTGATTTTAAGTTTAATTTTTTTGAATTTTTCATTAAAACATATTATAATTGGATGTTTACCTCGAGAAACGTGAAGCGAATCCCATCCATTGGCAAGAAAAGTCCATTTATAGTCACCAATGCCTTTGTAAGCCTTATTACTCGCTTTAAATGGTTTTATAATCTCATTATTGATTTTAAGTTTAATTTTTTTGAATTTTTCATTAAAACATATTATAATTGGATGTTTCCCTCGAGAAACGTGAAGCGAATCCCATCCATTGACAAGAAAAGTCCATTTATAGTCACCAATGCCTTTGTAAGCCTTATTACTCGCTTTAAATGGTTTTACAATCTCATTTTTTATTTTAAGTTGAATTTTTTTGAATTTTTTGTTAAAGCAGATTATAATTGGATGTTTCCCTCGGGAAACGTGAAGCGAATCCCATCCATTGACAAGAAAAGTCCATTTATAGTCACCAATGCCTTTGAAAGCCTTATTACACGCTTCAAATGGTTTTATAATCTCGTTATTGATTTTAAGTTGAACTTTTTTGCATTTTCGTTAAAACAGATTATAATTGGATGTTTCCCTTGGCAAACGTTAAGTGAATCCCATCCATTCAAGAGAAAAGTCTAGTTATAGTCACCAATGCCTTTGTAAGCCTCATTACTCACTTTAAATGGTTTTATAATCTCATTATTGATTTTAAGTTGAACTTTTCTGAATTTTTCGTTAAAACAGATTATGATTGGATGTTTCCCTCAAGAAACGTGAAGCGAATCCCATCCATTCAGGAGAAAGGTCCATTTATAGTCACCAATGCCTTTGTAAGTCTTATTACTCGCTTTAAATGGTTTTATAATCTGATTATTGATTTTAAGTTTAATTTTTTTGAAATTTTCGTTAAAACAGATTATAATTGGATGTTTCCCTCGAGAAACGTGAAGCGAATCCCATCCATTGACAAGAAAAGTCCATTTATAGTCACCAATGCCTTTGTAAGCCTTATTACTCGCTTTAAATAATTATATAATCTCATTATTGATTTTAAGTTTAATTTTTTTATATTTTTTGTTAAAACAGATTATAATTGGATGTTTCCCTCGGGAAACATGAAGTGAATCCCATCCATTGACAAGAAAAGTCCATTTATAGTCACCAATGCCTTTGTAAGCCTTATTACTCGCTTTAAATGGTTTTATAATCTGATTATTGATTTTAGGTTTAATTTTTTTGAATTTTTCGTTAAAACAGATTATAATTGGATGTTTCCCTCGAGAACCGTGAAGCGAATCCCATCCATTGGCAAGAAAAGTCCATTTATAGTCACCAATGCCTTTGTAAGCCTTATTACTCGCTTTAAATGGTTTTATAATCTCATTATTGATTTTAAGTTTAATTTTTTTAAATTTTTCATTAAAACAGATTATAATTGGATGTTTCCCTCGAGAAACGTGAAGCGAATCCCATCCATTGACAAGAAAAGTCCATTTATAGTCACCAATGCCTTTGAAAGCCTTATTACACGCTTCAAATGGTTTTATAATCTCGTTATTGATTTTAAGTTGAACTTTTTTGCATTTTCGTTAAAACAGATTATAATTGGATGTTTCCCTTGCCAAACGTTAAGTGAATCCCATCCATTCAAGAGAAAAGTCTAGTTATAGTCACCAATGCCTTTGTAAGCCTTATTTCTCACTTTAAATGGTTTTATAATCTCATTATTGATTTTAAGTTGAACTTTTTTGAATTTTTCGTTAAAACAGATTATGATTGAATGTTTCCCTCAGGAAACGTGAAGCGAATTCCATCCATTCAAGAGAAAGGTCCATTTATAGTCACCAATGCCTTTGTAAGCCTTATTACTCGCTTTAAATGGTTTTATAATCTGATTATTGATTTAAAGTTTAATTTTTTTGAATTTTTCATTAAAACAAATTATAATTGGATGTTTCCCTCGAGAAACGTGAAGCGAATGCCATCCATGGACAAGAAAAAGTCCATTTATAGTCACCAATGCCTTTGTAAGCCTTATTACTCGCTTTAAATGGTTTTATAATCTCATTATTGACTTTAAGTTTAATTTTTTTACATTTTGTTGTTAAAATAGAATATAATAGGATGTTTCCCTCGAGAAACGTGAAGCGAATCCCATCCATTGACAAGAAAAGTCCATTTATAGTCACCAATGCCTTTGTAAGTCTTATTACTCGCTTTAAATGGTTTTATAATCTCATTATTGATTTTAAGTTGAATTTTTTTGAATTTTTTGTTAAAACAGATTATAATTGGATGTTTCCCTCGGGAAACGTGAAGTGAATACCATCTATTGACAAGAAAAGTCCATTTATAGTCACCAATGCCTTTGTAAGCCTTATTACACGCTTTAAATGGTTTTATAATCTGATTATTGATTTTAAGTTTAATTTTTTTGAATTTTTCGTTAAAACAGATTATAATTGGATGTTTCCCTCGAGAAACGTGAAGCGAATCCTATCCATTGACAACAAAAGTCCATTTATAGTCACCAATGCCTTTGTAAGCCTTATTACTCGCTTTAAATGGTTTTATAATCTCATTATTGATTTTAAGTTTAATTTTTTTACATTTTTTGTTAAAACAGATTATAATTGGATGTTTCCCTCGGGAAACGTGAAGTGAATCCCATCTATTGACAAGAAAAGTCCATTTATAGTCACCAATGCCTTTGTAAGCCTTATTACTCGCTTTAAATGGTTTTATAATCTGATTATTGATTTTAAGTTTAATTTTTTTGAATTTTTCATTAAAACAGATTATAATTGGATGTTTTCCTCGAGAAACGTGAAGCGAATCCCATCCATTGACAAGAAAAGTCCACTTATAGTCACCAATGCCTTTGTAAGCCTTATTACTCGCTTTAAATGGTTTTATAATCTCATTATTGATTTTAAGTTTAATTTTTTTACATTTTTTATTAAAACAGATTATAATTGGATGTTTCCCTCGGGAAACGTGAAGTGAATCCCATCTATTGACAAGAAAAGTCCATTTATAGTCACCAATGCCTTTGTAACCCTTATTACTCGCTTTAAATGGTTTTATAATCTGATTATTGATTTTAGGTTTAATTTTTTTGAATTTTTCGTTAAAACAGATTATAATTGGATGTTTCCCTCGAGAACCGTGAAGCGAATCCCATCCATTGGTAAGAAAAGTCCATTTATAGTCACCAATGCCTTTGTAAGCCTTATTACTCGCTTTAAATGGTTTTATAATCTCATTATTGATTTTAAGTTTAATTTTTTTGAATTTTTCATTAAAACAGATTATAATTGGATGTTTCCCTCGAGAAACGTGAAGCGAATCCCATCCATTGACAAGAAAAGTCCATTTATAGTCACCAATGCCTTTGAAAGCCTTATTACACGCTTCAAATGGTTTTATAATCTCGTTATTGATTTTAAGTTGAACTTTTTTGCATTTTCGTTAAAACAGATTATAATTGGATGTTTCCCTTGCCAAACGTTAAGTGAATCCCATCCATTCAAGAGAAAAGTCTAGTTATAGTCACCAATGCCTTTGTAAGCCTTATTTCTCACTTTAAATGGTTTTATAATCTCATTATTGATTTTAAGTTGAACTTTTTTGAATTTTTCGTTAAAACAGATTATGATTGGATGTTTCCCTCAGGAAACGTGAAGCGAATTCCATCCATTCAAGAGAAAGGTCCATTTATAGTCACCAATGCCTTTGTAAGCCTTATTACTCGCTTTAAATGGTTTTATAATCTGATTATTGATTTAAAGTTTAATTTTTTTGAATTTTTCGTTAAAACAGATTATAATTGGATGTTTCCCTCGAGAAACGTGAAGCGAATGCCATCCATGGACAAGAAAAGTCCATTTATAGTCACCAATGCCTTTGTAAGCCTTATTACTCGCTTTAAATGGTTTTATAATCTCATTATTGACTTTAAGTTTAATTTTTTTACATTTTGTTGTTAAAATAGAATATAATAGGATGTTTTCCTCGAGAAACGTGAAGCGAATCCCATCCATTGACAAGAAAAGTCCATTTATAGTCACCAATGCCTTTGTAAGTCTTATTACTCGCTTTAAATGGTTTTATAATCTCATTATTGATTTTAAGTTGAATTTTTTTGAATTTTTTGTTAAAACAGATTATAATTGGATGTTTCCCTCGGGAAACGTGAAGTGAATCCCATCTATTGACAAGAAAAGTCCATTTATAGTCACCAATGCCTTTGTAAGCCTTATTACTCGCTTTAAATGGTTTTATAATCTGATTATTGATTTTAAGTTTAATTTTTTTGAATTTTTCATTAAAACAGATTATAATTGGATGTTTCCCTCGAGAAACGTGAAGCGAATCCCATCCATTGACAAGAAAAGTCCACTTATAGTCACCAATGCCTTTGTAAGCCTTATTACTCGCTTTAAATGGTTTTATAATCTCATTATTGATTTTAAGTTTAATTTTTTTACATTTTTTATTAAAACAGATTATAATTGGATGTTTCCCTCGGGAAACGTGAAGTGAATCCCATCTATTGACAAGAAAAGTCCATTTATAGTCACCAATGCCTTTGTAACCCTTATTACTCGCTTTAAATGGTTTTATAATCTGATTATTGATTTTAGGTTTAATTTTTTTGAATTTTTCGTTAAAACAGATTATAATTGGATGTTTCCCTCGAGAACCGTGAAGCGAATCCCATCCATTGGTAAGAAAAGTCCATTTATAGTCACCAATGCCTTTGTAAGCCTTATTACTCGCTTTAAATGGTTTTATAATCTGATTATTGATTTTAAGTTTAATTTTTTTGAATTTTTCGTTAAAAAAGATTATAATTGGATGTTTCCCTCGAGAAACGTGAAGCGAATCCCATCCATTGACAAGAAAAGTCCATTTATAGTCACCAATGCCTTTGTAAGCCTTATTACTCGCTTTAAATGGTTTTATAATCTCATTATTGATTTTAAGTTTAATTTTTTTACATTTTTTGTTAAAACAGATTATAATTGGATGTTTCCCTCGGGAAACATGAAGCGAATCCCATCCATTGACAAGAAAAGTCCATTTATAGTCACCAATGCCTTTGTAAGCCTTATTACTCGCTTTAAATGGTTTTATAATCTCATTATTGATTTTAAGTTTAATTTTTCTACATTTTTTGTTAAAACAGATTATAATTGGATGTTTCCCTCGGGAAACATGAAGCGAATCCCATCCATTGACAAGAAAAGTCCATTTATAGTCACCAATGCCTTTGTAAGCCTTATTACTCGCTTTAAATGGTTTTATAATCTCATTATTGATTTTAAGTTTAATCTTTTTACATTTTTTGTTAAAACAGATTATAATTGGATGTTTCCCTCGGGAAACATGAAGTGAATCCCATCCATTGACAAGAAAAGTCCATTTATAGTCACCAATGCCTTTGTAAGCCTTATTACTCGCTTTAAATGGTTTTATAATCTCATTATTGATTTTAAGTTTAATTTTTTTACATTTTTTGTTAAAACAGATTATAATTGGATGTTTCCCTCGGGAAACGTGAAGTGAATCCCATCTATTGACAAGAAAAGTCCATTTATAGTCACCAATGCCTTTGTAAGCCTTATTACTCGCTTTAAATGGTTTTATAATCTGATTATTGATTTTAAGTTTAATTTTTTTGAATTTTTCGTTAAAACAGATTATAATTGGATGTTTCCCTCGAGAAACGTGAAGCGAATCCCATCCATTGACAAGAAAAGTCCACTTATAGTCACCAATGCCTTTGTAACCCTTATTACTCGCGTTAAATGATTTTATAATCTCATTATTGATTTTAAGTTTAATTTTTTTACATTTTTTGTTAAAACAGATTATAATTGGATGTTTCCCTCGGGAAACGTGAAGTGAATCCCATCTATTGACAAGAAAAGTCCATTTATAGTCACCAATGCCTTTGTAAGCCTTATTACTCGCTTTAAATGGTTTTATAATCTGATTATTGATTTTAAGTTTCATTTTTTTGAATTTTTTGTTAAAACAGATAAAAATTGGATGTTTCCCTCGAGAAACGTGAAGCGAATCCCATCCATTGACAAGAAAAGTCCATTTATAGTCACCAATGCCTTTGTAAGCCTTATTACTCGCTTTAAATGGTTTTATAAACTCATTATTGATTTTAAGTTTAATTTTTTTACATTTTTTGTTAAAACAGATTATAATTGGATGTTTCCCTCGGGAAACGTGAAGTGAATCCCATCTATTGACAAGAAAAGTCTAGTTATAGTCAACCAATGCCTTTGTAAGCCTTATTACTCACTTTAAATGGTTTTATAATCTCATTATTGATCTTAAGTTTAATTTTTTTTACATTTTTTGTTAAAACAGATTATAATTGGATGTTTCGCTTGAAAAACGTGAAGCGAATGCCGTCCATGGACAGGAAAAGTCCATTTATAGTCACCAATGCCTTTGTAAGCCTTATTACTCGCTTTAAATGGTTTTATAAACTCATTATTGATTTTAAGTTTAATTTTTTTACATTTTGTTGTTAAAACAGATTATAATAGGATGTGTCCCTCGAGAAACGTGAAGCGAATCCCATCCATTCACAAGAAAAGTCCATTTATAGTCACCAATGCCTTTGTAAGTCTTATTACTCGCTTTAAATGGTTTTATAATCTCATTATTGATTTTAAGTTGAATTTTTTTGAATTTTTTGTTAAAACAGATTATAATTGGATGTTTCCCTTGGGAAACGTGAAGTGAATCCCATCTATTGACAAGAAAATTCCATTTATGGTCACCAATGCCTTTGTAAGCCTTATTACTCGCTTTAAATGGTTTTATAATCTGATTATTGATTTTAAGTTTAATTTTTTTGAATTTTTCGTTAAAACAGATTATAATTGGATGTTTCCCTCGAGAAACGTGAAGCGAATCCCATCCATTGGCAAGAAAAGTCAATTTATAGTCACCAATGCCTTTGTAAGCCTTATTACTCGCTTTAAATGGTTTTATAATCTCATTATTGATTTTAAGTTTAATTTTTTTGAATTTTTCATTAAAACAGATTATAATTGGATGTTTCCCTCGAGAAACGTGAAGCGAATCCCATCCATTGGCAAGAAAAGTGCATTTATAGTCACCAATGCCTTTGTAAGCCTTATTACTCGCTTTAAATGGTTGTATAATCTCATTTTTTATTTTAAGTTTAATTTTTTTACATTTTTTGTTAAAACAGATTATAATTGGATGTTTCCCTCGAGAAACGTGAAGCGAATCCCATCCATTGGTAAGAAAAGTCCACTTATAGTCACCAATGCCTTTGTAAGCCTTATTACTCGCTTTAAATGGTTTTATAATCTCATTTTTTATTTTAAGTTTAATTTTTTTACATTTTTTGTTAAAACAGATTATAATTGGATGTTTCCCTCGAGAAACGTGAAGCGAATCCCATCCATTGACAAGAAAAGTCCATTTATAGTCACCAATGCCTTTGTAAGCCTTATTACTCGCTTTAAATGGTTTTATAAACTCATTATTGATTTTAAGTTTAATTTTTTTACATTTTTTGTTAAAACAGATTATAATTGGATGTTTCCCTCGGGAAACGTGAAGTGAATCCCATCTATTGACAAGAAAAGTCCATTTATAGTCACCAATGCCTTTGTAAGCCTTATTACTCACTTTAAATGGTTTTATAATCACATTATTGATCTTAAGTTTAATTTTTTTTACATTTTTTGTTAAAACAGATTATAATTGGATGTTTCGCTCGAAAAACGTGAAGCGAATGCCGTCCATGGACAGGAAAAGTCCATTTATAGTCACCAATGCCTTTGTAAGCCTTATTACTCGCTTTAAATGGTTTTATAATCTCATTATTGATTTTAAGTTTAATTTTTTTACATTTTGTTGTTAAAACAGATTATAATAGGATGTTTCCCTCGAGAAACGTGAAGCGAATCCCATCCATTGACAAGAAAAGTCCATTTATAGTCACCAATGCCTTTGTAAGTCTTATTACTCGCTTTAAATGGTTTTATAATCTCATTATTGATTTTAAGTTGAATTTTTTTGAATTTTTTGTTAAAACAGATTATAATTGGATGTTTCCCTCGGGAAACGTGAAGTGAATCTCATCTATTGACAAGAAAAGTCCATTTATGGTCACCAATGCCTTTGTAAGCCTTATTACTCGCTTTAAATGGTTTTATAATCTGATTATTGATTTTAAGTTTAATTTTTTTGAATTTTTCGTTAAAACAGATTATAATTGGATGTTTCCCTTGAGAAACGTGAAGCGAATCCCATCCATTGGTAAGAAAAGTCCACTTATAGTCACCAATGCCTTTGTAAGCCTTATTACTCGCTTTAAATGGTTTTATAATCTCATTTTTTATTTTAAGTTTAATTTTTTTACATTTTTTGTTAAAACAGATTATAATTGGATGTTTCCCTCGAGAAACGTGAAGCGAATCCCATCCATTGACAAGAAAAGTCCATTTATAGTCACCAATGCCTTTGTAAGCCTTATTACTCGCTTTAAATGGTTTTATAATCTCATTATTGATTTTAAGTTTAATCTTTTTACATTTTTTGTTAAAACAGATTATAATTGGATGTTTCCCTCGGGAAACATGAAGTGAATCCCATCCATTGACAAGAAAAGTCCATTTATAGTCACCAATGCCTTTGTAAGCCTTATTACTCGCTTTAAATGGTTTTATAATCTGATTATTGATTTTAAGTTTAATTTTTTTGATTTTTTCGTTAAAACAGATTATAATTGGATGTTTCCCTCGAGAAACGTGAAGCGAATCCCATCCATTGACAAGAAAAGTCCATTTATAGTCACCAATGCCTTTGTAAGCCTTATTACTCGCTTTAAATAATTTTATTATCTCATTATTGATTTTAAGTTTAATTTTTTTACATTTTTTTTCAAACAGATTATAATTGGATGTTTCCCTCGGGAAACATGAAGTGAATCCCATCCATTGACAAGAAAAGTCCATTTATAGTCCCCAATGCCTTTGTAAGCCTTATTACTCGCTTTAAATGGTTTTATAATCTGATTATTGATTTTAAGTTTAGTTTTTTTGAATTTTTCGTTAAAACAGATTATAATTGGATGTTTCCCTCGAGAAACGTGAAGCGAATCCCATCCATTGGCAAGAAAAGTCAATTTATAGTCACCAATGCCTTTGTAAGCCTTATTACTCGCTTTAAATGGTTTTATAATCTCATTATTGATTTTAAGTTTAATTTTTTTGAATTTTTCATTAAAACAGATTATAATTGGATGTTTCCCTCGAGAAACGTGAAGCGAATCCCATCCATTGACAAGAAAAGTCCATTTATAGTCACCAATGCCTTTGTAAGCCTTATTACTCGCTTTAAATGGTTTTATAATCTCATTTTTTATTTTAAGTTTAATTTTTTTACATTTTTTGTTAAAACAGATTATAATTGGATGTTTCCCTCGAGAAACGTGAAGCGAATCCCATCCATTGACAAGAAAAGTCCATTTATAGTCACCAATGCCTTTGTAAGCCTTATTACTCGCTTTAAATGGTTTTATAATCTCATTATTGATTTTAAGTTTAATTTTTTTACATTTTTTGTTAAAACAGATTATAATTGGATGTTTTCCTCGAGAAACGTGAAGCGAATCCCATCCATTGACAAGAAAAGTCCATTTATAGTCACCAATGCCTTTGTAAGCCTTATTACTCGCTTTAAATGGTTTTATAATCTCATTATTGATTTTAAGTTGAATTTTTTTGAATTTTTTGTTAAAACAGATTATAATTGGATGTTTCCCTCGGGAAACGTGAAGTGAATCCCATCTATTGACAAGAAAAGTCCATTTATAGTCACCAATGCCTTTGTAAGCCTTATTACTCGCTTTAAATGGTTTTATAATCTGATTATTGATTTTAAGTTTAATTTTTTTGAATTTTTCGTTAAAACAGATTATAATTGGATGTTTCCCTCGAGAAACGTGAAGCGAATCCCATCCATTGACAAGAAAAGTCCATTTATAGTCACCAATGCCTTTGTAAGCCTTATTACTCGCTTTAAATGGTTTTATAATCTCATTATTGATTTTAAGTTTAATTTTTTTACATTTTTTGTTAAAACAGATTATAATTGGACGTTTCCCTCGGGAAACATGAAGCGAATCCCATCCATTGACAAGAAATGTCCATTTATAGTCACCAATGCCTTTGTAAGCCTTATTACTCGCTTTAAATGGTTTTATAATCTCATTATTGATTTTAAGTTTAATCTTTTTACATTTTTTGTTAAAACAGATTATAATTGGATGTTTCCCTCGGGAAACATGAAGTGAATCCCATCCATTGACAAGAAAAGTCCATTTATAGTCACCAATGCCTTTGTAAGCCTTATTACTCGCTTTAAATGGTTTTATAATCTGATTATTGATTTTAAGTTTAATTTTTTTGATTTTTTCGTTAAAACAGATTATAATTGGATGTTTCCCTCGAGAAACGTGAAGCGAATCCCATCCATTGACAAGAAAAGTCCATTTATAGTCACCAATGCCTTTGTAAGCCTTATTACTCGCTTTAAATAATTTTATTATCTCATTATTGATTTTAAGTTTAATTTTTTTACATTTTTTTTCAAACAGATTATAATTGGATGTTTCCCTCGGGAAACATGAAGTGAATCCCATCCATTGACAAGAAAAGTCCATTTATAGTCCCCAATGCCTTTGTAAGCCTTATTACTCGCTTTAAATGGTTTTATAATCTGATTATTGATTTTAAGTTTAGTTTTTTTGAATTTTTCGTTAAAACAGATTATAATTGGATGTTTCCCTCGAGAAACGTGAAGCGAATCCCATCCATTGGCAAGAAAAGTCAATTTATAGTCACCAATGCCTTTGTAAGCCTTATTACTCGCTTTAAATGGTTTTATAATCTCATTATTGATTTTAAGTTTAATTTTTTTGAATTTTTCATTAAAACAGATTATAATTGGATGTTTCCCTCGAGAAACGTGAAGCGAATCCCATCCATTGACAAGAAAAGTCCATTTATAGTCACCAATGCCTTTGTAAGCCTTATTACTCGCTTTAAATGGTTTTATAATCTCATTTTTTATTTTAAGTTTAATTTTTTTACATTTTTTGTTAAAACAGATTATAATTGGATGTTTCCCTCGAGAAACGTGAAGCGAATCCCATCCATTGACAAGAAAAGTCCATTTATAGTCACCAATGCCTTTGTAAGCCTTATTACTCGCTTTAAATGGTTTTATAATCTCATTATTGATTTTAAGTTTAATTTTTTTACATTTTTTGTTAAAACAGATTATAATTGGATGTTTTCCTCGAGAAACGTGAAGCGAATCCCATCCATTGACAAGAAAAGTCCATTTATAGTCACCAATGCCTTTGTAAGCCTTATTACTCGCTTTAAATGGTTTTATAATCTCATTATTGATTTTAAGTTGAATTTTTTTGAATTTTTTGTTAAAACAGATTATAATTGGATGTTTCCCTCGGGAAACGTGAAGTGAATCCCATCTATTGACAAGAAAAGTCCATTTATAGTCACCAATGCCTTTGTAAGCCTTATTACTCGCTTTAAATGGTTTTATAATCTGATTATTGATTTTAAGTTTAATTTTTTTGAATTTTTCGTTAAAACAGATTATAATTGGATGTTTCCCTCGAGAAACGTGAAGCGAATCCCATCCATTGACAAGAAAAGTCCATTTATAGTCACCAATGCCTTTGTAAGCCTTATTACTCGCTTTAAATGGTTTTATAATCTCATTATTGATTTTAAGTTTAATTTTTTTACATTTTTTGTTAAAACAGATTATAATTGGACGTTTCCCTCGGGAAACATGAAGCGAATCCCATCCATTGACAAGAAATGTCCATTTATAGTCACCAATGCCTTTGTAAGCCTTATTACTCGCTTTAAATGGTTTTATAATCTCATTATTGATTTTAAGTTTAATCTTTTTACATTTTTTGTTAAAACAGATTATAATTGGATGTTTCCCTCGGGAAACATGAAGTGAATCCCATCCATTGACAAGAAAAGTCCATTTATAGTCACCAATGCCTTTGTAAGCCTTATTACTCGCTTTAAATGGTTTTATAATCTGATTATTGATTTTAAGTTTAATTTTTTTGATTTTTTCGTTAAAACAGATTATAATTGGATGTTTCCCTCGAGAAACGTGAAGCGAATCCCATCCATTGACAAGAAAAGTCCATTTATAGTCACCAATGCCTTTGTAAGCCTTATTACTCGCTTTAAATGGTTTTATAATCTCATTATTGATTTTAAGTTTAATTTTTTTACATTTTTTGTTAAAACAGATTATAATTGGATGTTTCCCTCGGGAAACGTGAAGTGAATCCCATCTATTGACAAGAAAAGTCCATTTATAGTCACCAATGCCTTTGTAAGCCTTATTACTCGCTTTAAATGGTTTTATAATCTGATTATTGATTTTAAGTTTCATTTTTTTTAATTTTTCGTTAAAACAGATTATAATTGGATGTTTCCCTTGAGAAACGTGAAGCGAATCCCATCCATTGATAAGAAAAGTCCATTTATAGTCACCAATGCCTTTGTAAGCCTTATTACTCGCTTTAAATGGTTTTATAAACTCATTATTGATTTTAAGTTTAATTTTTTTACATTTTTTGTTAAAACAGATTATAATTGGATGTTTCCCTCGGGAAACGTGAAGTGAATCCCATCTATTGACAAGAAAAGTCCATTTATAGTCACCAATGCCTTTGTAAGCCTTATTACTCACTTTAAATGGTTTTATAATCACATTATTGATCTTAAGTTTAATTTTTTTTACATTTTTTGTTAAAACAGATTATAATTGGATGTTTCGCTCGAAAAACGTGAAGCGAATGCCGTCCATGGACAGGAAAAGTCCATTTATAGTCACCAATGCCTTTGTAAGCCTTATTACTCGCTTTAAATGGTTTTATAATCTCATTATTGATTTTAAGTTTAATTTTTTTACATTTTGTTGTTAAAACAGATTATAATAGGATGTTTCCCTCGAGAAACGTGAAGCGAATCCCATCCATTGACAAGAAAAGTCCATTTATAGTCACCAATGCCTTTGTAAGTCTTATTACTCGCTTTAAATGGTTTTATAATCTCATTATTGATTTTAAGTTGAATTTTTTTGAATTTTTTGTTAAAACAGATTATAATTGGATGTTTCCCTCGGGAAACGTGAAGTGAATCTCATCTATTGACAAGAAAAGTCCATTTATGGTCACCAATGCCTTTGTAAGCCTTATTACTCGCTTTAAATGGTTTTATAATCTGATTATTGATTTTAAGTTTAATTTTTTTGAATTTTTCGTTAAAACAGATTATAATTGGATGTTTCCCTTGAGAAACGTGAAGCGAATCCCATCCATTGGTAAGAAAAGTCCACTTATAGTCACCAATGCCTTTGTAAGCCTTATTACTCGCTTTAAATGGTTTTATAATCTCATTTTTTATTTTAAGTTTAATTTTTTTACATTTTTTGTTAAAACAGATTATAATTGGATGTTTCCCTCGAGAAACGTGAAGCGAATCCCATCCATTGACAAGAAAAGTCCATTTATAGTCACCAATGCCTTTGTAAGCCTTATTACTCGCTTTAAATGGTTTTATAATCTCATTATTGATTTTAAGTTTAATCTTTTTACATTTTTTGTTAAAACAGATTATAATTGGATGTTTCCCTCGGGAAACATGAAGTGAATCCCATCCATTGACAAGAAAAGTCCATTTATAGTCACCAATGCCTTTGTAAGCCTTATTACTCGCTTTAAATGGTTTTATAATCTGATTATTGATTTTAAGTTTAATTTTTTTGATTTTTTCGTTAAAACAGATTATAATTGGATGTTTCCCTCGAGAAACGTGAAGCGAATCCCATCCATTGACAAGAAAAGTCCATTTATAGTCACCAATGCCTTTGTAAGCCTTATTACTCGCTTTAAATAATTTTATTATCTCATTATTGATTTTAAGTTTAATTTTTTTACATTTTTTTTCAAACAGATTATAATTGGATGTTTCCCTCGGGAAACATGAAGTGAATCCCATCCATTGACAAGAAAAGTCCATTTATAGTCCCCAATGCCTTTGTAAGCCTTATTACTCGCTTTAAATGGTTTTATAATCTGATTATTGATTTTAAGTTTAGTTTTTTTGAATTTTTCGTTAAAACAGATTATAATTGGATGTTTCCCTCGAGAAACGTGAAGCGAATCCCATCCATTGGCAAGAAAAGTCAATTTATAGTCACCAATGCCTTTGTAAGCCTTATTACTCGCTTTAAATGGTTTTATAATCTCATTATTGATTTTAAGTTTAATTTTTTTGAATTTTTCATTAAAACAGATTATAATTGGATGTTTCCCTCGAGAAACGTGAAGCGAATCCCATCCATTGACAAGAAAAGTCCATTTATAGTCACCAATGCCTTTGTAAGCCTTATTACTCGCTTTAAATGGTTTTATAATCTCATTTTTTATTTTAAGTTTAATTTTTTTACATTTTTTGTTAAAACAGATTATAATTGGATGTTTCCCTCGAGAAACGTGAAGCGAATCCCATCCATTGACAAGAAAAGTCCATTTATAGTCACCAATGCCTTTGTAAGCCTTATTACTCGCTTTAAATGGTTTTATAATCTCATTATTGATTTTAAGTTTAATTTTTTTACATTTTTTGTTAAAACAGATTATAATTGGATGTTTTCCTCGAGAAACGTGAAGCGAATCCCATCCATTGACAAGAAAAGTCCATTTATAGTCACCAATGCCTTTGTAAGCCTTATTACTCGCTTTAAATGGTTTTATAATCTCATTATTGATTTTAAGTTGAATTTTTTTGAATTTTTTGTTAAAACAGATTATAATTGGATGTTTCCCTCGGGAAACGTGAAGTGAATCCCATCTATTGACAAGAAAAGTCCATTTATAGTCACCAATGCCTTTGTAAGCCTTATTACTCGCTTTAAATGGTTTTATAATCTGATTATTGATTTTAAGTTTAATTTTTTTGAATTTTTCGTTAAAACAGATTATAATTGGATGTTTCCCTCGAGAAACGTGAAGCGAATCCCATCCATTGACAAGAAAAGTCCATTTATAGTCACCAATGCCTTTGTAAGCCTTATTACTCGCTTTAAATGGTTTTATAATCTCATTATTGATTTTAAGTTTAATTTTTTTACATTTTTTGTTAAAACAGATTATAATTGGACGTTTCCCTCGGGAAACATGAAGCGAATCCCATCCATTGACAAGAAATGTCCATTTATAGTCACCAATGCCTTTGTAAGCCTTATTACTCGCTTTAAATGGTTTTATAATCTCATTATTGATTTTAAGTTTAATCTTTTTACATTTTTTGTTAAAACAGATTATAATTGGATGTTTCCCTCGGGAAACATGAAGTGAATCCCATCCATTGGCAAGAAAAGTCCATTTATAGTCACCAATGCCTTTGTAAGCCTTATTACTCGCTTTAAATGGTTTTATAATCTGATTATTGATTTTAAGTTTAATTTTTTTGATTTTTTCGTTAAAACAGATTATAATTGGATGTTTCCCTCGAGAAACGTGAAGCGAATCCCATCCATTGACAAGAAAAGTCCATTTATAGTCACCAATGCCTTTGTAAGCCTTATTACTCGCTTTAAATGGTTTTATAATCTCATTATTGATTTTAAGTTTAATTTTTTTACATTTTTTGTTAAAACAGATTATAATTGGATGTTTCCCTCGGGAAACGTGAAGTGAATCCCATCTATTGACAAGAAAAGTCCATTTATAGTCACCAATGCCTTTGTAAGCCTTATTACTCGCTTTAAATGGTTTTATAATCTGATTATTGATTTTAAGTTTCATTTTTTTTAATTTTTCGTTAAAACAGATTATAATTGGATGTTTCCCTTGAGAAACGTGAAGCGAATCCCATCCATTGATAAGAAAAGTCCATTTATAGTCACCAATGCCTTTGTAAGCCTTATTACTCGCTTTAAATGGTTTTATAAACTCATTATTGATTTTAAGTTTAATTTTTTTACATTTTTTGTTAAAACAGATTATAATTGGATGTTTCCCTCGGGAAACGTGAAGTGAATCCCATCTATTGACAAGAAAAGTCCATTTATAGTCACCAATGCCTTTGTAAGCCTTATTACTCACTTTAAATGGTTTTATAATCACATTATTGATCTTAAGTTTAATTTTTTTTACATTTTTTGTTAAAACAGATTATAATTGGATGTTTCGCTCGAAAAACGTGAAGCGAATGCCGTCCATGGACAGGAAAAGTCCATTTATAGTCACCAATGCCTTTGTAAGCCTTATTACTCGCTTTAAATGGTTTTATAATCTCATTATTGATTTTAAGTTTAATTTTTTTACATTTTGTTGTTAAAACAGATTATAATAGGATGTTTCCCTCGAGAAACGTGAAGCGAATCCCATCCATTGACAAGAAAAGTCCATTTATAGTCACCAATGCCTTTGTAAGTCTTATTACTCGCTTTAAATGGTTTTATAATCTCATTATTGATTTTAAGTTGAATTTTTTTGAATTTTTTGTTAAAACAGATTATAATTGGATGTTTCCCTCGGGAAACGTGAAGTGAATCTCATCTATTGACAAGAAAAGTCCATTTATGGTCACCAATGCCTTTGTAAGCCTTATTACTCGCTTTAAATGGTTTTATAATCTGATTATTGATTTTAAGTTTAATTTTTTTGAATTTTTCGTTAAAACAGATTATAATTGGATGTTTCCCTTGAGAAACGTGAAGCGAATCCCATCCATTGGTAAGAAAAGTCCACTTATAGTCACCAATGCCTTTGTAAGCCTTATTACTCGCTTTAAATGGTTTTATAATCTCATTATTGATTTTAAGTTTAATTTTTTTACATTTTTTGTTAAAACAGATTATAATTGGATGTTTCCCTCGGGAAACGTGAAGTGAATCCCATCTATTGACAAGAAAAGTCCATTTATAGTCACCAATGCCTTTGTAAGCCTTATTACTCGCTTTAAATGGTTTTATAATCTGATTATTGATTTTAAGTTTCATTTTTTTTAATTTTTCGTTAAAACAGATTATAATTGGATGTTTCCCTTGAGAAACGTGAAGCGAATCCCATCCATTGATAAGAAAAGTCCATTTATAGTCACCAATGCCTTTGTAAGCCTTATTACTCGCTTTAAATGGTTTTATAAACTCATTATTGATTTTAAGTTTAATTTTTTTACATTTTTTGTTAAAACAGATTATAATTGGATGTTTCCCTCGGGAAACGTGAAGTGAATCCCATCTATTGACAAGAAAAGTCCATTTATAGTCACCAATGCCTTTGTAAGCCTTATTACTCACTTTAAATGGTTTTATAATCACATTATTGATCTTAAGTTTAATTTTTTTTACATTTTTTGTTAAAACAGATTATAATTGGATGTTTCGCTCGAAAAACGTGAAGCGAATGCCGTCCATGGACAGGAAAAGTCCATTTATAGTCACCAATGCCTTTGTAAGCCTTATTACTCGCTTTAAATGGTTTTATAATCTCATTATTGATTTTAAGTTTAATTTTTTTACATTTTGTTGTTAAAACAGATTATAATAGGATGTTTCCCTCGAGAAACGTGAAGCGAATCCCATCCATTGACAAGAAAAGTCCATTTATAGTCACCAATGCCTTTGTAAGTCTTATTACTCGCTTTAAATGGTTTTATAATCTCATTATTGATTTTAAGTTGAATTTTTTTGAATTTTTTGTTAAAACAGATTATAATTGGATGTTTCCCTCGGGAAACGTGAAGTGAATCTCATCTATTGACAAGAAAAGTCCATTTATGGTCACCAATGCCTTTGTAAGCCTTATTACTCGCTTTAAATGGTTTTATAATCTGATTATTGATTTTAAGTTTAATTTTTTTGAATTTTTCGTTAAAACAGATTATAATTGGATGTTTCCCTTGAGAAACGTGAAGCGAATCCCATCCATTGACAAGAAAAGTCCATTTATAGTCACCAATGCCTTTGTAAGCCTTATTACTCGCTTTAAATGGTTTTATAATCTGATTATTGATTTTAAGTTTAATTTTTTTGAATTTTTCGTTAAAACAGATTATAATTGGATGTTTCCCTCGAGAAACGTGAAGCGAATCCCATCCATTGACAAGAAAAGTCCATTTATAGTCACCAATGCCTTTGTAAGCCTTATTACTCGCTTTAAATGGTTTTATAATCTCATTATTGATTTTAAGTTTAATTTTTTTACATTTTTTGTTAAAACAGATTATAATTGGATGTTTCCCTCGGGAAACGTGAAGTGAATCCCATCTATTGACAAGAAAAGTCCATTTATAGTCACCAATGCCTTTGTAAGTCTTATTACTCGCTTTAAATGGTTTTATAATCTCATTATTGATTTTAAGTTGAATTTTTTTGAATTTTTTGTTAAAACAGATTATAATTGGATGTTTCCCTCGGGAAACGTGAAGTGAATCTCATCTATTGACAAGAAAAGTCCATTTATGGTCACCAATGCCTTTGTAAGCCTTATTACTCGCTTTAAATGGTTTTATAATCTGATTATTGATTTTAAGTTTAATTTTTTTGAATTTTTCGTTAAAACAGATTATAATTGGATGTTTCCCTTGAGAAACGTGAAGCGAATCCCATCCATTGACAAGAAAAGTCCATTTATAGTCACCAATGCCTTTGTAAGCCTTATTACTCGCTTTAAATGGTTTTATAATCTGATTATTGATTTTAAGTTTAATTTTTTTGAATTTTTCGTTAAAACAGATTATAATTGGATGTTTCCCTCGAGAAACGTGAAGCGAATCCCATCCATTGACAAGAAAAGTCCATTTATAGTCACCAATGCCTTTGTAAGCCTTATTACTCGCTTTAAATGGTTTTATAATCTCATTATTGATTTTAAGTTTAATTTTTTTACATTTTTTGTTAAAACAGATTATAATTGGATGTTTCCCTCGGGAAACGTGAAGTGAATCCCATCTATTGACAAGAAAAGTCCATTTATAGTCACCAATGCCTTTGTAAGCCTTATTACTCGCTTTAAATGGTTTTATAATCTGATTATTGATTTTAAGTTTAATTTTTTTGAATTTTTCATTAAAACAGATTATAATTGGATGTTTCCCTCGAGAAACGTGAAGCGAATCCCATCCATTGACAAGAAAAGTCCACTTATAGTCACCAATGCCTTTGTAAGCCTTATTACTCGCTTTAAATGGTTTTATAATCTCATTATTGATTTTAAGTTTAATTTTTTTACATTTTTTGTTAAAACAGATTATAATTGGATGTTTCCCTCGGGAAACGTGAAGTGAATCCCATCTATTGACAAGAAAAGTCCATTTATACTCACCAATGCCTTTGTAACCCTTATTACTCGCTTTAAATGGTTTTATAATCTGATTATTGATTTTAGGTTTAATTTTTTTAAATTTTTCGTTAAAATAGATTATAATTGGATGTTTCCCTCGAGAACCGTGAAGCGAATCCCATCCATTGGCAAGAAAAGTCCATTTATAGTCACCAATGCCTTTGTAAGCCTTATTACTCGCTTTAAATGGTTTTATAATCTCATTATTGATTTTAAGTTTAATTTTTTTGAATTTTTCATTAAAACAGATTATAATTGGATGTTTCCCTCGAGAAACGTGAAGCGAATCCCATCCATTGACAAGAAAAGTCCATTTATAGTCACCAATGCCTTTGAAAGCCTTATTACACGCTTCAAATGGTTTTATAATCTCGTTATTGATTTTAAGTTGAACTTTTTTGCATTTTCGTTAAAACAGATTATAATTGGATGTTTCCCTTGCCAAACGTTAAGTGAATCCCATCCATTCAAGAGAAAAGTCTAGTTATAGTCACCAATGCCTTTGTAAGCCTTATTTCTCACTTTAAATGGTTTTATAATCTCATTATTGATTTTAAGTTGAACTTTTTTGAATTTTTCGTTAAAACAGATTATGATTGGATGTTTGCCTCAGGAAACGTGAAGCGAATTCCATCCATTCAAGAGAAAGGTCCATTTATAGTCACCAATGCCTTTGTAAGCCTTATTACTCGCTTTAAATGGTTTTATAATCTGATTATTGATTTAAAGTTTAATTTTTTTGAATTTTTCGTTAAAACAGATTATAATTCGATGTTTCCCTCGAGAAACGTGAAGCGAATGCCATCCATGGACAAGAAAAGTCCATTTATAGTCACCAATGCCTTTGTAAGCCTTATTACTCGCTTTAAATGGTTTTATAATCTCATTTTTTATTTTAAGTTTAATTTTTTTACATTTTTGGTTAAAACAGATTATAATTGGATGTTTCCCTCGAGAAACGTGAAGCGAATCCCATCCATTGACAAGAAAAGTCCATTTATAGTCACCAATCCCTTTGTAAGCCTTATTACTCGCTTTAAATGGTTTTATAATCTCATTATTGATTTTAAGTTTAATTTTTTTACATTTTTTGTTAAAACAGAATATAATAGGATGTTTCCCTCGAGAAACGTGAAGCGAATGCCATCCATGGACAAGAAAAGTCCATTTATAGTCACCAATGCCTTTGTAAGCCTTATTACTCGCTTTAAATGGTTTTATAATCTCATTATTGATTTTAAGTTTAATTTTTTTGAATTTTTCGTTAAAACAGATTATAATTGGATGTTTCCCTCGAGAAACGTGAAGTGAATCCCATCTATTGACAAGAAAAGTCCATTTATAGTCACCAATGCCTTTGTAAGCCTTATTACTCGCTTTAAATGGTTTTATAATCTGATTATTGATTTTAAGTTTAGTTTTTTTGAATTTTTTGTTAAAACAGATTATAATTGGATGTTTCCCTCGAGAAACGTGAAGCGAATCCCATCCATTGGCAAGAAAAGTCCATTAATAGTCACCAATGCCTTTGTAAGCCTTATTACTCGCTTTAAATGGTTTTATAATCTCATTTTTTATTTTAAGTTTAATTTTTTTACATTTTTGGTTAAAACAGATTATAATTGGATGTTTCCCTCGAGAAACGTGAAGCGAATCCCATCCATTGACAAGAAAAGTCCATTTATAGTCACCAATCCCTTTGTAAGCCTTATTACTCGCTTTAAATGGTTTTATAATCTCATTATTGATTTTAAGTTTAATTTTTTTACATTTTTTGTTAAAACAGAATATAATAGGATGTTTCCCTCGAGAAACGTGAAGCGAATGCCATCCATGGACAAGAAAAGTCCATTTATAGTCACCAATGCCTTTGTAAGCCTTATTCCTCGCTTTAAATGGTTTTATAATCTCATTATTGATTTTAAGTTTAATTTTTTTACATTTTGTTGTTAAAATAGAATATAATAGGATGTTTCCCTCGAGAAACGTGAAGCGAATCCCATCCATTGAAAAGAAAAGTCCATTTATAGTCACCAATGCCTTTGTAAGTCTTATTACTCGCTTTAAATGGTTTTTTATCTCATTATTGATTTTAAGTTGAATTTTTTTGAATTTTTTGTTAAAACAGATTATAATTGGATGTTTCCCTCGGGAAACGTGAAGTGAATCCCATCTATTGACAAGAAAAGTCCATTTATAGTCACCAATGCCTTTGTAAGCCTTATTACTTGATTTAAATGGTTTTATAATCTGATTATTGATTTTAAGTTTAATTTTTTTGAATTTTTTGTTAAAACAGATTATAATTGGATGTTTCCCTCGAGAAACGTGAAGTGAATCCCATCTATTGACAAGAAACGTCCATTTATAGTCACCAATGCCTTTGTAAGCCTTATTACTCGCTTTAAATGGTTTTATAATCTGATTATTGATTTTAAGTTTAATTTTTTTGAATTTTTCGTTAAAACAGATTATAATTAGATGTTTCTCTCGAGAAACGTGAAGCGAATCCCATCCATTGACAAGAAAAGTCCATTTATAGTCACCAATGCCTTTGTAAGCCTTATTACTCGCTTTAAATGGTTTTATAACCTCATTATTGATTTTAAGTTTAATTTTTTTATATTTTTTGCTAAAACAGATTATAATTGGATGTTTCCCTTGGGAAACGTGAAGTGAATCCCATCTATTGACAAGAAAAGTCCATTTATAGTCACCAATGCCTTTGTAAGCCTTATTACTCGCTTTAAATGGTTTTATAATCTGATTATTGATTTTAAGTTTCATTTTTTTGAATTTTTCATTAAAACAGATTATAATTGGATGTTTCCCTCGAGAAACGTGAAGCGAATCCCATCCATTGACAAGAAAAGTCCATTTATAGTCACCAATGCCTTTGTAAGCCTTATTACTCGCTTTAAATGGTTTTATAATCTCATTATTGATTTTAAGTTTAATTTTTTTACATTTTTTGTTAAAACAGATTATAATTGGATGTTTCCCTCGAGAAACGTGAAGCGAATCCCATCCATTGGCAAGAAAAGTCCACTTATAGTCACCAATGCCTTTGTAAGCCTTATTACTCGCTTTAAATGGTTTTATAATCTCATTTTTTATTTTAAGTTTAATTTTTTTACATTTTTTGTTAAAACAGATTATAATTGGATGTTTCCCTCGAGAAACGCGAAGCGAATCCCATCCATTGGCAAGAAAAGTCCACTTATAGTCACCAATGCCTTTGTAAGCCTTATTACTCGCTTTAAATGGTTTTATAATCTCATTTTTTATTTTAAGTTTAATTTTTTTACATTTTTTGTTAAAACAGATTATAATTGGATGTTTCCCTCGAGAAATGCGAAGCGAATCCCATCCATTGACAAGAAAAGTCCATTTATAGTCACCAATGCCTTTGTAAGCCTTATTACTCGCTTTAAATGGTTTTATAATCTCATTATTGATTTTAAGTTTAATCTTTTTACATTTTTTGTTAAAACAGATTATAATTGGATGTTTCCCTCGGGAAACATGAAGTGAATCCCATCCATTGACAAGAAAAGTTCATTTATAGTCACCAATGCCTTTGTAAGCCTTATTACTCGCTTTAAATGGTTTTATAATCTGATTATTGATTTTAAGTTTAATTTTTTTGATTTTTTCGTTAAAACAGATTATAATTGGATGTTTCCCTCGAGAAACGTGAAGCGAATCCCATCCATTGACAAGAAAAGTCCATTTATAGTCACCAATGCCTTTGTAAGCCTTATTACTCGCTTTAAATAATTTTATTATCTCATTATTGATTTTAAGTTTAAATTTTTTACATTTTTTGTTAAAACAGATTATAATTGGATGTTTCCCTCGGGAAACATGAAGCGAATCCCATCCATTGACAAGAAAAGTCCATTTATAGTCACCAATGCCTTTGTAAGCCTTATTACTCGCTTTAAGTGGTTTTATAATCTCATTATTGATTTTAAGTTTAATCTTTTTACATTTTTTGTTAAAACAGATTATAATTTGATGTTTCCCTCGGGAAACATGAAGTGAATCCCATCCATTGACAAGAAAAGTCCATTTATAGTCACCAATGCCTTTGTAAGCCTTATTACTCGCTTTAAATGGTTTTATAATCTCATTATTGATTTTAAGTTTAATTTTTTTGATTTTTTCGTTAAAACAGATTATAATTGGATGTTTCCCTCAAGAAACGTGAAGCGAATCCCATCCATTGACAAGAAAAGTCCATTTATAGTCACCAATGCCTTTGTAAGCCTTATTACTCGCTTTAAATAATTTTATTATCTCATTATTGATTTTAAGTTTAATTTTTTTACATTTTTTTTAAAACAGATTATAATTGGATGTTTCCCTCGGGAAACATGAAGTGAATCCCATCCATTGACAAGAAAAGTCCATTTATAGTCACCAATGCCTTTGTAAGCCTTATTACTCGCTTTAAATGGTTTTATAATCTGATTGTTGATTTTAAGTTTAATTTTTTTGAATTTTTCGTTAAAACAGATTATAATTGGATGTTTCCCTCGAGAAACGTGAAGCGAATCCCATCCATTGGTAAGAAAAGTCAATTTATAGTCACCAATGCCTTTGTAAGCCTTATTACTCGCTTTAAATGGTTTTATAATCTCATTATTGATTTTAAGTTTAATTTTTTTGATTTTTTCGTTAAAACAGATTATAATTGGATGTTTCCCTCGAGAAACGTGAAGCGAATCCCATCCATTGACAAGAAAAGTCCATTTATAGTCACCAATGCCTTTGTAAGCCTTATTACTCGCTTTAAATAATTTTATTATCTCATTATTGATTTTAAGTTTAATTTTTTTACATTTTTTTTAAAACAGATTATAATTGGATGTTTCCCTCGGGAAACATGAAGTGAATCCCATCCATTGACAAGAAAAGTCCATTTATAGTCACCAATGCCTTTGTAAGCCTTATTACTCGCTTTAAATGGTTTTATAATCTGATTATTGATTTTAAGTTTAATTTTTTTGAATTTTTCGTTAAAACAGATTATAATTGGATGTTTCCCTCGAGAAACGTGAAGCGAATCCCATCCATTGGTAAGAAAAGTCAATTTATAGTCACCAATGCCTTTGTAAGCCTTATTACTCGCTTTAAATGGTTTTATAATCTCATTATTGATTTTAAGTTTAATTTTTTTGAATTTTTCATTAAAACAGATTATAATTGGATGTTTCCCTCGAGAAACGTGAAGCGAATCCCATCCATTGACAAGAAAAGTCCATTTATAGTCACCAATGCCTTTGTAAGCCTTATTACTCGCTTTAAATGGTTTTACAATCTCATTTTTTATTTTAAGTTGAATTTTTTTGAATTTTTTGTTAAAGCAGATTATAATTGGATGTTTCCCTCGGGAAACGTGAAGCGAATCCCATCCATTGACAAGAAAAGTCCATTTATAGTCACCAATGCCTTTGAAAGCCTTATTACACGCTTCAAATGGTTTTATAATCTCGTTATTGATTTTAAGTTGAACTTTTTTGCATTTTCGTTAAAACAGATTATAATTGGATGTTTCCCTTGGCAACCGTTAAGTGAATCCCATCCATTCAAGAGAAAAGTCTAGTTATAGTCACCAATGCCTTTGTAAGCCTCATTACTAACTTTAAATGGTTTTATAATCTCATTATTGATTTTAAGTTGAACTTTTCTGAATTTTTCATTAAAACAGATTATGATTGGATGTTTCCCTCAAGAAACTTGAAGCGAATCCCATCCATTCAAGAGAAAGGTCCATTTATAGTCACCAATGCCTTTGTAAGCCTTATTACTCGCTTTAAATGGTTTTATAATCTGATTATTGATTTTAAGTTTAATTTTTTTGAATTTTTTGTTAAAACAGATTATAATTGGATGTTTCCCTCGAGAAACGTGAAGCGAATGCCATCCATGGACAAGAAAAGTCCATTTATAGTCACCAATGCCTTTGTAAGCCTTATTACTCGCTTTAAATGGTTTTATAATCTCATTATTGATTTTAAGTTTAATTTTTTTACATTTTGTTGTTAAAATAGAATATAATAGGATGTTTCCCTCGAGAAACGCGAAGTGAATCCCATCCATTGACAAGAAAAGTCCATTTATAGTCACCAATGCCTTTGTAAGTCTTATTACTCGCTTTAAATGGTTTTATAATCTCATTATTGATTTTAAATTGAATTTTTTTGAATTTTTTGTTAAAACAGATTATAATTGGATGTTTCCCTCGGGAAACGTGAAGTGAATCCCATCTATTAACAAGAAAAGTCCATTTATAGTCACCAATGCCTTTGTAAGCCTTATTACTTGCTTTAAATGGTTTTATAATCTGATTATTGATTTTAAGTTTAATTTTTTTGAATTTTTTGTTAAAACAGATTATAATTGGATGTTTCCCTCGAGAAACGTGAAGCGAATCCCATCCATTGACAAGAAAAGTCCATTTATAGTCACCAATGCCTTTGTAAGCCTTATTACTCGCTTTAAATGGTTTTATAATCTCATTATTGATTTTAAGTTTAAATTTTTTACATTTTTTGTTAAAACAGATTATAATTGGATGTTTTCCTCGAGAAACGTGAAGCGAATCCCATCCATTGACAAGAAAAGTCCATTTATAGTCAGCAATGCCTTTGTAAGCCTTATTACTCGCTTTAAATGGTTTTATAATCTCATTATTGATTTTAAGTTTAATTTTTTTACATTTTTGGTTAAAACAGATTATAATTCGATGTTTCCCTCGGGTAACGTGAAGTGAATCCCATCTATTGACAAGAAAAGTCCATTTATAGTCACCAATGCCTTTGTAAGCCTTATTACTCGCTTTAAATGGTTTTATAATCTGATTATTGATTTTAAGTTTAATTTTTTTGAATTTTTCGTTAAAACAGATTATAATTGGATGTTTCCCTCGAGAAACGTGAAGCGAATCCTATCCATTGACAAGAAAAGTCCATATATAGTCACCAATGCCTTTGTAAGCCTTATTACTCGCTTTAAATGGTTTTATAATCTCATTATTGATTTTAAGTTTAATTTTTTTACATTTTTTGTTAAAACAGATTATAATTGGATGTTTCCCTCGGGAAACGTGAAGTGAATCCCATCTATTGACAAGAAAAGTCCATTTATAGTCACCAATGCCTTTGTAAGCCTTATTACTCGCTTTAAATGGTTTTATAATCTGATTATTGATTTTAAGTTTAATTTTTTTGAATTTTTCGTTAAAACAGATTATAATTGGATGTTTCCCTCGAGAAACGTGAAGCGAATCCCATCCATTGACAAGAAAAGTCCATTTATAGTCACCAATGCCTTTGTAAGCCTTATTACTCGCTTTAAATAGTTTTATAATCTCATTATTGATTTTAAGTTTAATATTTTTACATTTTTTGTTAAAACAGATTATAATTGGATGTTTCCCTCGGGAAACGTGAAGTGAATCCCATCTATTGACAAGAAAAGTCCATTTATAGTCACCAATGCCTTTGTAAGCCTTATTACTCGCTTTAAATGGTTTTATAATCTGATTATTGATTTTAAGTTTCATTTTTTTGAATTTTTCGTTAAAACAGATTATAATTGGATGTTTCCCTCGAGAAACGTGAAGCGAATCCCATCCATTGACAAGAAAAGTCCATTTATAGTCACCAATGCCTTTGTAAGCCTTATTACTCGCTTTAAATGGTTTTATAAACTCATTATTGATTTTAAGTTTAATTTTTTTACATTTTTTGTTAAAACAGATTATAATTGGATGTTTCCCTCGGGAAACGTGAAGTGAATCCCATCTATTGACAAGAAAAGTCTAGTTATAGTCACCAATGCCTTTGTAAGCCTTATTACTCACTTTAAATGGTTTTATAATCTCATTATTGATCTTAAGTTTAATTTTTTTTACATTTTTTGTTAAAACAGATTATAATTGGATGTTTCGCTCGAAAAACGTGAAGCGAATGCCGTCCATGGACAGGAAAAGTCCATTTATAGTTACCAATGCCTTTGTAAGCCTTATTACTCGCTTTAAATGGTTTTATAATCTCATTATTCATTTTAAGTTTAATTTTTTTACATTTTGTTGTTAAAACAGATTATAATAGGATGTTTCCCTCGAGAAACGTGAAGCGAATCCCATCCATTGACAAGAAAAGTCCATTTATAGTCACCAATGCCTTTGTAAGTCTTATTACTCGCTTTAAATGGTTTTATAATCTCATTATTGATTTTAAGTTGAATTTTTTTGAATTTTTTGTTAAAACAGATTATAATTGGATGTTTCCCTCGGGAAACGTCAAGTGAATCTCATCTATTGACAAGAAAAGTCCATTTATGGTCACCAATGCCTTTGTAAGCCTTATTACTCGCTTTAAATGGTTTTATAATCTGATTATTGATTTTAAGCTTAATTTTTTTGAATTTTTCGTTAAAACAGATTATAATTGGATGTTTCCCTTGAGAAACGTGAAGCGAATCCCATCCATTGACAAGAAAAGTCCATTTATAGTCACCAATGCCTTTGTAAGCCTTATTGCTCGCTTTAAATGGTTTTATAATCTCATTATTGATTTTAAGTTTAATTTTTTTACATTTTGTTGTTAAAACAGAATATAATAGGATGTTTCCCTCGAGAAACGTGAAGCGAATGCCATCCATGGACAAGAAAAGTCCATTTATAGTCACCAATGCCTTTGTAAGCCTTATTACTCGCTTTAAATGGTTTTATAATCTCATTATTGATTTTAAGTTTAATTTTTTTACATTTTTTGTTAAAACTGATTATAATTGGATGTTTCCCTTGGGAAACGTGAAGTGAATCCCATCTATTGACAAGAAAAGTCCATTTATAGTCACCAATGCCTTTGTAAGCTTTATTACTCGCTTTAAATGGTTTTATAATCTGATTATTGATTTTAAGTTTCATTTTTTTGAATTTTTCGTTAAAACAGATTATAATTGGATGTTTCCCTCGAGAAACGTGAAGCGAATCCCATCCATTGACAAGAAAAGTCCATTTATAGTCACCAATGCCTTTGTAAGCCTTATTACTCGCTTTAAATAATTTTATTATCTCATTATTGATTTTAAGTTTAATTTTTTTACATTTTTTTTAAAACAGATTATAATTGGATGTTTCCCTCGGGAAACATGAAGTGAATCCCATCCATTGACAAGAAAAGTCCATTTATAGTCACCAATGCCTTTGTAAGCCTTATTACTCGCTTTAAATGGTTTTATAATCTGATTATTGATTTTAAGTTTAATTTTTTTGAATTTTTCGTTAAAACAGATTATAATTGGATGTTTTCCTCGAGAAACGTGAAGCGAATCCCATCCATTGGCAAGAAAAGTCAATTTATAGTCACCAATGCCTTTGTAAGCCTTATTACTCGCTTTAAATGGTTTTATAATCTCATTATTGATTTTAAGTTTAATTTTTTTGAATTTTTCATTAAAACAGATTATAATTGGATGTTTCCCTCGAGAAACGTGAAGCGAATCCCATCCATTGACAAGAAAAGTCCATTTATAGTCACCAATGCCTTTGTAAGCCTTATTACTCGCTTTAAATGGTTTTATAATCTCATTTTTTATTTTAAGTTTAATTTTTTTACATTTTTTGTTAAAACAGATTATAATTGGATGTTTCCCTCGAGAAACGTGAAGCGAATCCCATCCATTGACAAGAAAAGTCCATTTATAGTCACCAATGCCTTTGTAAGCCTTATTACTCGCTTTAAATGGTTTTATAATCTCATTATTGATTTTAAGTTTAATTTTTTTACATTTTTTGTTAAAACAGATTATAATTGGATGTTTTCCTCGAGAAACGTGAAGCGAATCCCATCCATTGACAAGAAAAGTCCATTTATAGTCACCAATGCCTTTGTAAGCCTTATTACTCGCTTTAAATGGTTTTATAATCTCATTATTGATTTTAAGTTGAATTTTTTTGAATTTTTTGTTAAAACAGATTATAATTGGATGTTTCCCTCGGGAAACGTGAAGTGAATCCCATCTATTGACAAGAAAAGTCCATTTATGGTCACCAATGCCTTTGTAAGCCTTATTACTCGCTTTAAATGGTTTTATAATCTGATTATTGATTTTAAGTTTAATTTTTTTGAATTTTTCGTTAAAACAGATTATAATTGGATGTTTCCCTCGAGAAACGTGAAGCGAATCCCATCCATTGACAAGAAAAGTCCATTTATAGTCACCAATGCCTTTGTAAGCCTTATTACTTGCTTTAAATGGTTTTATAATCTGATTATTGATTTTAAGTTTAATTTTTTTGAATTTTTTGTTAAAACAGATTCTAATTGGATGTTTCCCTCGAGAAACGTGAAGCGAATCCCATCCATTGACAAGAAAAGTCCATTTATAGTCACCAATGCCTTTGTAAGCCTTATTACTCGCTTTAAATGGTTTTATAATCTCATTATTGATTTTAAGTTTAAATTTTTTACATTTTTTGTTAAAACAGATTATAATTGGATGTTTTCCTCGAGAAACGTGAAGCGAATCCCATCCATTGACAAGAAAAGTCCATTTATAGTCACCAATGCCTTTGTAAGCCTTATTACTCGCTTTAAATGGTTTTATAATCTCATTATTGATTTTAAGTTTAATTTTTTTACATTTTTGGTTAAAACAGATTATAATTCGATGTTTCCCTCGGGTAACGTGAAGTGAATCCCATCTATTGACAAGAAAAGTCCATTTATAGTCACCAATGCCTTTGTAAGCCTTATTACTCGCTTTAAATGGTTTTATAATCTGATTATTGATTTTAAGTTTAATTTTTTTGAATTTTTCGTTAAAACAGATTATAATTGGATGTTTCCCTCGAGAAACGTGAAGCGAATCCTATCCATTGACAAGAAAAGTCCATATATAGTCACCAATGCCTTTGTAAGCCTTATTACTCGCTTTAAATGGTTTTATAATCTCATTATTGATTTTAAGTTTAATTTTTTTACATTTTTTGTTAAAACAGATTATAATTGGATGTTTCCCTCGGGAAACGTGAAGTGAATCCCATCTATTGACAAGAAAAGTCCATTTATAGTCACCAATGCCTTTGTAAGCCTTATTACTCGCTTTAAATGGTTTTATAATCTGATTATTGATTTTAAGTTTAATTTTTTTGAATTTTTCGTTAAAACAGATTATAATTGGATGTTTCCCTCGAGAAACGTGAAGCGAATCCCATCCATTGACAAGAAAAGTCCATTTATAGTCACCAATGCCTTTGTAAGCCTTATTACTCGCTTTAAATAGTTTTATAATCTCATTATTGATTTTAAGTTTAATATTTTTACATTTTTTGTTAAAACAGATTATAATTGGATGTTTTCCTCGGGAAACGTGAAGTGAATCCCATCTATTGACAAGAAAAGTCCATTTATAGTCACCAATGCCTTTGTAAGCCTTATTACTCGCTTTAAATGGTTTTATAATCTGATTATTGATTTTAAGTTTCATTTTTTTGAATTTTTCGTTAAAACAGATTATAATTGGATGTTTCCCTCGAGAAACGTGAAGCGAATCCCATCCATTGACAAGAAAAGTCCATTTATAGTCACCAATGCCTTTGTAAGCCTTATTACTCGCTTTAAATGATTTTATAAACTCATTATTGATTTTAAGTTTAATTTTTTTACATTTTTTGTTAAAACAGATTATAATTGGATGTTTTCCTCGGGAAACGTGAAGTGAATCCCATCTATTGACAAGAAAAGTCTAGTTATAGTCACCAATGCCTTTGTAAGCCTTATTACTCACTTTAAATGGTTTTATAATCTCATTATTGATCTTAAGTTTAATTTTTTTTACATTTTTTTTTAAAACAGATTATAATTGGATGTTTCGCTCGAAAAACGTGAAGCGAATGCCGTCCATGGACAGGAAAAGTCCATTTATAGTTACCAATGCCTTTGTAAGCCTTATTACTCGCTTTAAATGGTTTTATAATCTCATTATTGATTTTAAGTTTAATTTTTTTACATTTTGTTGTTAAAACAGATTATAATAGGATGTTTCCCTCGAGAAACGTGAAGCGAATCCCATCCATTGACAAGAAAAGTCCATTTATAGTCACCAATGCCTTTGTAAGCCTTATTACTCGCTTTAAATGGTTTTATAATCTCATTATTGATTTTAAGTTTAAATTTTTTACATTTTTTGTTAAAACAGATTATAATTGGATGTTTTCCTCGAGAAACGTGAAGCGAATCCCATCCATTGACAAGAAAAGTCCATTTATAGTCAGCAATGCCTTTGTAAGCCTTATTACTCGCTTTAAATGGTTTTATAATCTCATTATTGATTTTAAGTTTAATTTTTTTACATTTTTGGTTAAAACAGATTATAATTCGATGTTTCCCTCGGGTAACGTGAAGTGAATCCCATCTATTGACAAGAAAAGTCCATTTATAGTCACCAATGCCTTTGTAAGCCTTATTACTCGCTTTAAATGGTTTTATAATCTGATTATTGATTTTAAGTTTAATTTTTTTGAATTTTTCGTTAAAACAGATTATAATTGGATGTTTCCCTCGAGAAACGTGAAGCGAATCCTATCCATTGACAAGAAAAGTCCATATATAGTCACCAATGCCTTTGTAAGCCTTATTACTCGGTTTAAATGGTTTTATAATCTCATTATTGATTTTAAGTTTAATTTTTTTACATTTTTTGTTAAAACAGATTATAATTGGATGTTTCCCTCGGGAAACGTGAAGTGAATCCCATCTATTGACAAGAAAAGTCCATTTATAGTCACCAATGCCTTTGTAAGCCTTATTACTCGCTTTAAATGGTTTTATAATCTGATTATTGATTTTAAGTTTCATTTTTTTGAATTTTTCGTTAAAACAGATTATAATTGGATGTTTCCCTCGAGAAACGTGAAGCGAATCCCATCCATTGACAAGAAAAGTCCATTTATAGTCACCAATGCCTTTGTAAGCCTTATTACTCGCTTTAAATAGTTTTATAATCTCATTATTGATTTTAAGTTTAATATTTTTACATTTTTTGTTAAAACAGATTATAATTGGATGTTTCCCTCGGGAAACGTGAAGTGAATCCCATCTATTGACAAGAAAAGTCCATTTATAGTCACCAATGCCTTTGTAAGCCTTATTACTCGCTTTAAATGGTTTTATAATCTGATTATTGATTTTAAGTTTCATTTTTTTGAATTTTTCATTAAAACAGATTATAATTGGATGTTTCCCTCGAGAAACGTGAAGCGAATCCCATCCATTGACAAGAAAAGTCCATTTATAGTCACCAATGCCTTTGTAAGCCTTATTACTCGCTTTAAATGATTTTATAAACTCATTATTGATTTTAAGTTTAATTTTTTTACATTTTTGGTTAAAACAGATTATAATTCGATGTTTCCCTCGGGTAACGTGAAGTGAATCCCATCTATTGACAAGAAAAGTCCATTTATAGTCACCAATGCCTTTGTAAGCCTTATTACTCGCTTTAAATGGTTTTATAATCTGATTATTGATTTTAAGTTTAATTTTTTTGAATTTTTCGTTAAAACAGATTATAATTGGATGTTTCCCTCGAGAAACGTGAAGCGAATCCTATCCATTGACAAGAAAAGTCCATATATAGTCACCAATGCCTTTGTAAGCCTTATTACTCGCTTTAAATGGTTTTATAATCTCATTATTGTTTTTAAGTTTAATTTTTTTACATTTTTTGTTAAAACAGATTATAATTGGATGTTTCCCTCGGGAAACGTGAAGTGAATCCCATCTATTGACAAGAAAAGTCCATTTATAGTCACCAATGCCTTTGTAAGCCTTATTACTCGCTTTAAATGGTTTTATAATCTGATTATTGATTTTAAGTTTAATTTTTTTGAATTTTTCGTTAAAACAGATTATAATTGGATGTTTCCCTCGAGAAACGTGAAGCGAATCCCATCCATTGACAAGAAAAGTCCATTTATAGTCACCAATGCCTTTGTAAGCCTTATTACTCGCTTTAAATAGTTTTATAATCTGATTATTGATTTTAAGTTTCATTTTTTTGAATTTTTCGTTAAAACAGATTATAATTGGATGTTTCCCTCGGGAAACGTGAAGTGAATCCCATCTATTGACAAGAAAAGTCTAGTTATAGTCACCAATGCCTTTGTAAGCCTTATTACTCACTTTAAATGGTTTTATAATCTCATTATTGATCTTAAGTTTAATTTTTTTTACATTTTTTGTTAAAACAGATTATAATTGGATGTTTCGCTCGAAAAACGTGAAGCGAATGCCGTCCATGGACAGGAAAAGTCCATTTATAGTTACCAATGCCTTTGTAAGCCTTATTACTCGCTTTAAATGGTTTTATAATCTCATTATTGATTTTAAGTTTAATTTTTTTACATTTTGTTGTTAAAACAGATTATAATAGGATGTTTCCCTCGAGAAACGTGAAGCGAATCCCATCCATTGACAAGAAAAGTCCATTTATAGTCACCAATGCCTTTGTAAGTCTTATTACTCGCTTTAAATGGTTTTATAATCTCATTATTGATTTTAAGTTGAATTTTTTTGAATTTTTTGTTAAAACAGATTATAATTGGATGTTTCCCTCGGGAAACGTCAAGTGAATCTCATCTATTGACAAGAAAAGTCCATTTATGGTCACCAATGCCTTTGTAAGCCTTATTACTCGCTTTAAATGGTTTTATAATCTGATTATTGATTTTAAGCTTAATTTTTTTGAATTTTTCGTTAAAACAGATTATAATTGGATGTTTCCCTTGAGAAACGTGAAGCGAATCCCATCCATTGACAAGAAAAGTCCATTTATAGTCACCAATGCCTTTGTAAGCCTTATTGCTCGCTTTAAATGGTTTTATAATCTCATTATTGATTTTAAATTTAATTTTTTTACATTTTTTGTTAAAACTGATTATAATTGGATGTTTCCCTCGGGAAACGTGAAGTGAATCCCATCTATTGACAAGAAAAGTCCATTTATAGTCACCAATGCCTTTGTAAGCTTTATTACTCGCTTTAAATGGTTTTATAATCTGATTATTGATTTTAAGTTTCATTTTTTTGAATTTTTCGTTAAAACAGATTATAATTGGATGTTTCCCTCGAGAAACGTGAAGCGAATCCCATCCATTGACAAGAAAAGTCCATTTATAGTCACCAATGCCTTTGTAAGCCTTATTACTCGCTTTAAATAATTTTATTATCTCATTATTGATTTTAAGTTTAATTTTTTTACATTTTTTTTAAAACAGATTATAATTGGATGTTTCCCTCGGGAAACATGAAGTGAATCCCATCCATTGACAAGAAAAGTCCATTTATAGTCACCAATGCCTTTGTAAGCCTTATTACTCGCTTTAAATGGTTTTATAATCTGATTATTGATTTTAAGTTTAATTCTTTTGAATTTTTCGTTAAAACAGATTATAATTGGATGTTTTCCTCGAGAAACGTGAAGCGAATCCCATCCATTGGCAAGAAAAGTCAATTTATAGTCACCAATGCCTTTGTAAGCCTTATTACTCGCTTTAAATGGTTTTATAATCTCATTATTGATTTTAAGTTTAATTTTTTTGAATTTTTCATTAAAACAGATTATAATTGGATGTTTCCCTCGAGAAACGTGAAGCGAATCCCATCCATTGACAAGAAAAGTCCATTTATAGTCACCAATGCCTTTGTAAGCCTTATTACTCGCTTTAAATGGTTTTATAATCTCATTTTTTATTTTAAGTTTAATTTTTTTACATTTTTTGTTAAAACAGATTATAATTGGATGTTTCCCTTGAGAAACGTGAAGCGAATCCCATCCATTGACAAGAAAAGTCCATTTATAGTCACCAATGCCTTTGTAAGCCTTATTACTCGCTTTAAATGGTTTTATAATCTCATTATTGATTTTAAGTTTAATTTTTTTACATTTTTTGTTAAAACAGATTATAATTGGATGTTTTCCTCGAGAAACGTGAAGCGAATCCCATCCATTGACAAGAAAAGTCCATTTATAGTCACCAATGCCTTTGTAAGCCTTATTACTCGCTTTAAATGGTTTTATAATCTCATTATTGATTTTAAGTTGAATTTTTTTGAATTTTTTGTTAAAACAGATTATAATTGGATGTTTCCCTCGGGAAACGTGAAGTGAATCCCATCTATTGACAAGAAAAGTCCATTTATGGTCACCAATGCCTTTGTAAGCCTTATTACTCGCTTTAAATGGTTTTATAATCTGATTATTGATTTTAAGTTTAATTTTTTTGAATTTTTCGTTAAAACAGATTATAATTGGATGTTTCCCTCGAGAAACGTGAAGCGAATCCCATCCATTGACAAGAAAAGTCCATTTATAGTCACCAATGCCTTTGTAAGCCTTATTACTCGCTTTAAATGGTTTTATAATCTCATTATTGATTTTAAGTTTAATTGTTTTACATTTTTTGTTAAAACAGATTATAATTGGATGTTTCCCTCGGGAAACATGAAGCGAATCCCATCCATTGACAAGAAAAGTCCATTTATAGTCACCAATGCCTTTGTAAGCCTTATTACTCGCTTTAAATGGTTTTATAATCTCATTATTGATTTTAAGTTTAATCTTTTTACATTTTTTGTTAAAACAGATTATAATTGGATGTTTCCCTCGGGAAACATGAAGTGAATCCCATCCATTGACAAGAAAAGTCCATTTATAGTCACCAATGCCTTTGTAAGCCTTATTACTCGCTTTAAATGGTTTTATAATCTGATTATTGATTTTAAGTTTAATTTTTTTGATTTTTTCGTTAAAACAGATTATAATTGGATGTTTCCCTCGAGAAACGTGAAGCGAATCCCATCCATTGACAAGAAAAGTCCATTTATAGTCACCAATGCCTTTGTAAGCCTTATTACTCGCTTTAAATAATTTTATTATCTCATTATTGATTTTAAGTTTAATTTTTTTACATTTTTTTTAAAACAGATTATAATTGGATGTTTCCCTCGGGAAACATGAAGTGAATCCCATCCATTGACAAGAAAAGTCCATTTATAGTCACCAATGCCTTTGTAAGCCTTATTACTCGCTTTAAATGGTTTTATAATCTGATTATTGATTTTAAGTTTAATTTTTTTGAATTTTTCGTTAAAACAGATTATAATTGGATGTTTCCCTCGAGAAACGTGAAGCGAATCCCATCCATTGGCAAGAAAAGTCAATTTATAGTCACCAATGCCTTTGTAAGCCTTATTACTCGCTTTAAATGGTTTTATAATCTCATTATTGATTTTAAGTTTAATTTTTTTGAATTTTTCATTAAAACAGATTATAATTGGATGTTTCCCTCGAGAAACGTGAAGCGAATCCCATCCATTGACAAGAAAAGTCCATTTATAGTCACCAATGCCTTTGTAAGCCTTATTACTCGCTTTAAATGGTTTTACAATCTCATTTTTTATTTTAAGTTGAATTTTTTTGAATTTTTTGTTAAAGCAGTTTATAATTGGATGTTTCCCTCGGGAAACGTGAAGCGAATCCCATCCATTGACAAGAAAAGTCCATTTATAGTCACCAATGCCTTTGAAAGCCTTATTACACGCTTCAAATGGTTTTATAATCTCGTTATTGATTTTAAGTTGAACTTTTTTGCATTTTCGTTAAAACAGATTATAATTGGATGTTTCCCTTGGCAACCGTTAAGTGAATCCCATCCATTCAAGAGAAAAGTCTAGTTATAGTTACCAATGCCTTTGTAAGCCTCATTACTAACTTTAAATGGTTTTATAATCTCATTATTGATTTTAAGTTGAACTTTTCTGAATTTTTCATTAAAACAGATTATGATTGGATGTTTCCCTCAAGAAACTTGAAGCGAATCCCATCCATTCAAGAGAAAGGTCCATTTATAGTCACCAATTCCTTTGTAAGCCTTATTACTCGCTTTAAATGGTTTTATAATCTGATTATTGATTTTAAGTTTAATTTTTTTGAATTTTTTGTTAAAACAGATTATAATTGGATGTTTCCCTCGAGAAACGTGAAGCGAATCCCATCCATTGACAAGAAAAGTCCATTTATAGTCACCAATGCCTTTGTAAGCCTTATTACTCGCTTTAAATGATTTTATAAACTCATTATTGATTTTAAGTTTAATTTTTTTACATTTTTTGTTAAAACAGATTATAATTGGATGTTTCCCTCGGGAAACGTGAAGTGAATCCCATCTATTGACAAGAAAAGTCTAGTTATAGTCACCAATGCCTTTGTAAGCCTTATTACTCACTTTAAATGGTTTTATAATCTCATTATTGATCTTAAGTTTAATTTTTTTTACATTTTTTGTTAAAACAGATTATAATTGGATGTTTCGCTCGAAAAACGTGAAGCGAATGCCGTCCATGGACAGGAAAAGTCCATTTATAGTTACCAATGCCTTTGTAAGCCTTATTACTCGCTTTAAATGGTTTTATAATCTCATTATTGATTTTAAGTTTAATTTTTTTACATTTTGTTGTTAAAACAGATTATAATAGGATGTTTCCCTCGAGAAACGTGAAGCGAATCCCATCCATTGACAAGAAAAGTCCATTTATAGTCACCAATGCCTTTGTAAGTCTTATTACTCGCTTTAAATGGTTTTATAATCTCATTATTGATTTTAAGTTGAATTTTTTTGAATTTTTTGTTAAAACAGATTATAATTGGATGTTTCCCTCGGGAAACGTCAAGTGAATCTCATCTATTGACAAGAAAAGTCCATTTATGGTCACCAATGCCTTTGTAAGCCTTATTACTCGCTTTAAATGGTTTTATAATCTGATTATTGATTTTAAGCTTAATTTTTTTGAATTTTTCGTTAAAACAGATTATAATTGGATGTTTCCCTTGAGAAACGTGAAGCGAATCCCATCCATTGACAAGAAAAGTCCATTTATAGTCACCAATGCCTTTGTAAGCCTTATTGCTCGCTTTAAATGGTTTTATAATCTCATTATTGATTTTAAGTTTAATTTTTTTACATTTTGTTGTTAAAACAGAATATAATAGGATGTTTCCCTCGAGAAACGTGAAGCGAATGCCATCCATGGACAAGAAAAGTCCATTTATAGTCACCAATGCCTTTGTAAGCCTTATTACTCGCTTTAAATGGTTTTATAATCTCATTATTGATTTTAAATTTAATTTTTTTACATTTTTTGTTAAAACTGATTATAATTGGATGTTTCCCTCGGGAAACGTGAAGTGAATCCCATCTATTGACAAGAAAAGTCCATTTATAGTCACCAATGCCTTTGTAAGCTTTATTACTCGCTTTAAATGGTTTTATAATCTGATTATTGATTTTAAGTTTCATTTTTTTGAATTTTTCGTTAAAACAGATTATAATTGGATGTTTCCCTCGAGAAACGTGAAGCGAATCCCATCCATTGACAAGAAAAGTCCATTTATAGTCACCAATGCCTTTGTAAGCCTTATTACTCGCTTTAAATAATTTTATTATCTCATTATTGATTTTAAGTTTAATTTTTTTACATTTTTTTTAAAACAGATTATAATTGGATGTTTCCCTCGGGAAACATGAAGTGAATCCCATCCATTGACAAGAAAAGTCCATTTATCGTCACCAATGCCTTTGTAAGCCTTATTACTCGCTTTAAATGGTTTTATAATCTGATTATTGATTTTAAGTTTAATTCTTTTGAATTTTTCGTTAAAACAGATTATAATTGGATGTTTTCCTCGAGAAACGTGAAGCGAATCCCATCCATTGGCAAGAAAAGTCAATTTATAGTCACCAATGCCTTTGTAAGCCTTATTACTCGCTTTAAATGGTTTTATAATCTCATTATTGATTTTAAGTTTAATTTTTTTGAATTTTTCATTAAAACAGATTATAATTGGATGTTTCCCTCGAGAAACGTGAAGCGAATCCCATCCATTGACAAGAAAAGTCCATTTATAGTCACCAATGCCTTTGTAAGCCTTATTACTCGCTTTAAATGGTTTTATAATCTCATTTTTTATTTTAAGTTTAATTTTTTTACATTTTTTGTTAAAACAGATTATAATTGGATGTTTCCCTTGAGAAACGTGAAGCGAATCCCATCCATTGACAAGAAAAGTCCATTTATAGTCACCAATGCCTTTGTAAGCCTTATTACTCGCTTTAAATGGTTTTATAATCTCATTATTGATTTTAAGTTTAATTTTTTTACATTTTTTGTTAAAACAGATTATAATTGGATGTTTTCCTCGAGAAACGTGAAGCGAATCCCATCCATTGACAAGAAAAGTCCATTTATAGTCACCAATGCCTTTGTAAGCCTTATTACTCGCTTTAAATGGTTTTATAATCTCATTATTGATTTTAAGTTGAATTTTTTTGAATTTTTTGTTAAAACAGATTATAATTGGATGTTTCCCTCGGGAAACGTGAAGTGAATCCCATCTATTGACAAGAAAAGTCCATTTATGGTCACCAATGCCTTTGTAAGCCTTATTACTCGCTTTAAATGGTTTTATAATCTGATTATTGATTTTAAGTTTAATTTTTTTGAATTTTTCGTTAAAACAGATTATAATTGGATGTTTCCCTCGAGAAACGTGAAGCGAATCCCATCCATTGACAAGAAAAGTCCATTTATAGTCACCAATGCCTTTGTAAGCCTTATTACTCGCTTTAAATGGTTTTATAATCTCATTATTGATTTTAAGTTTAATTGTTTTACATTTTTTGTTAAAACAGATTATAATTGGATGTTTCCCTCGGGAAACATGAAGCGAATCCCATCCATTGACAAGAAAAGTCCATTTATAGTCACCAATGCCTTTGTAAGCCTTATTACTCGCTTTAAATGGTTTTATAATCTCATTATTGATTTTAAGTTTAATCTTTTTACATTTTTTGTTAAAACAGATTATAATTGGATGTTTCCCTCGGGAAACATGAAGTGAATCCCATCCATTGACAAGAAAAGTCCATTTATAGTCACCAATGCCTTTGTAAGCCTTATTACTCGCTTTAAATGGTTTTATAATCTGATTATTGATTTTAAGTTTAATTTTTTTGATTTTTTCGTTAAAACAGATTATAATTGGATGTTTCCCTCGAGAAACGTGAAGCGAATCCCATCCATTGACAAGAAAAGTCCATTTATAGTCACCAATGCCTTTGTAAGCCTTATTACTCGCTTTAAATAATTTTATTATCTCATTATTGATTTTAAGTTTAATTTTTTTACATTTTTTTTAAAACAGATTATAATTGGATGTTTCCCTCGGGAAACATGAAGTGAATCCCATCCATTGACAAGAAAAGTCCATTTATAGTCACCAATGCCTTTGTAAGCCTTATTACTCGCTTTAAATGGTTTTATAATCTGATTATTGATTTTAAGTTTAATTTTTTTGAATTTTTCGTTAAAACAGATTATAATTGGATGTTTCCCTCGAGAAACGTGAAGCGAATCCCATCCATTGGCAAGAAAAGTCAATTTATAGTCACCAATGCCTTTGTAAGCCTTATTACTCGCTTTAAATGGTTTTATAATCTCATTATTGATTTTAAGTTTAATTTTTTTGAATTTTTCATTAAAACAGATTATAATTGGATGTTTCCCTCGAGAAACGTGAAGCGAATCCCATCCATTGACAAGAAAAGTCCATTTATAGTCACCAATGCCTTTGTAAGCCTTATTACTCGCTTTAAATGGTTTTACAATCTCATTTTTTATTTTAAGTTGAATTTTTTTGAATTTTTTGTTAAAGCAGTTTATAATTGGATGTTTCCCTCGGGAAACGTGAAGCGAATCCCATCCATTGACAAGAAAAGTCCATTTATAGTCACCAATGCCTTTGAAAGCCTTATTACACGCTTCAAATGGTTTTATAATCTCGTTATTGATTTTAAGTTGAACTTTTTTGCATTTTCGTTAAAACAGATTATAATTGGATGTTTCCCTTGGCAACCGTTAAGTGAATCCCATCCATTCAAGAGAAAAGTCTAGTTATAGTTACCAATGCCTTTGTAAGCCTCATTACTAACTTTAAATGGTTTTATAATCTCATTATTGATTTTAAGTTGAACTTTTCTGAATTTTTCATTAAAACAGATTATGATTGGATGTTTCCCTCAAGAAACTTGAAGCGAATCCCATCCATTCAAGAGAAAGGTCCATTTATAGTCACCAATTCCTTTGTAAGCCTTATTACTCGCTTTAAATGGTTTTATAATCTGATTATTGATTTTAAGTTTAATTTTTTTGAATTTTTTGTTAAAACAGATTATAATTGGATGTTTCCCTCGAGAAACGTGAAGCGAATCCCATCCATTGACAAGAAAAGTCCATTTATAGTCACCAATGCCTTTGTAAGCCTTATTACTCGCTTTAAATGATTTTATAAACTCATTATTGATTTTAAGTTTAATTTTTTTACATTTTTTGTTAAAACAGATTATAATTGGATGTTTCCCTCGGGAAACGTGAAGTGAATCCCATCTATTGACAAGAAAAGTCTAGTTATAGTCACCAATGCCTTTGTAAGCCTTATTACTCACTTTAAATGGTTTTATAATCTCATTATTGATCTTAAGTTTAATTTTTTTTACATTTTTTGTTAAAACAGATTATAATTGGATGTTTCGCTCGAAAAACGTGAAGCGAATGCCGTCCATGGACAGGAAAAGTCCATTTATAGTTACCAATGCCTTTGTAAGCCTTATTACTCGCTTTAAATGGTTTTATAATCTCATTATTGATTTTAAGTTTAATTTTTTTACATTTTGTTGTTAAAACAGATTATAATAGGATGTTTCCCTCGAGAAACGTGAAGCGAATCCCATCCATTGACAAGAAAAGTCCATTTATAGTCACCAATGCCTTTGTAAGTCTTATTACTCGCTTTAAATGGTTTTATAATCTCATTATTGATTTTAAGTTGAATTTTTTTGAATTTTTTGTTAAAACAGATTATAATTGGATGTTTCCCTCGGGAAACGTCAAGTGAATCTCATCTATTGACAAGAAAAGTCCATTTATGGTCACCAATGCCTTTGTAAGCCTTATTACTCGCTTTAAATGGTTTTATAATCTGATTATTGATTTTAAGCTTAATTTTTTTGAATTTTTCGTTAAAACAGATTATAATTGGATGTTTCCCTTGAGAAACGTGAAGCGAATCCCATCCATTGACAAGAAAAGTCCATTTATAGTCACCAATGCCTTTGTAAGCCTTATTGCTCGCTTTAAATGGTTTTATAATCTCATTATTGATTTTAAGTTTAATTTTTTTACATTTTGTTGTTAAAACAGAATATAATAGGATGTTTCCCTCGAGAAACGTGAAGCGAATGCCATCCATGGACAAGAAAAGTCCATTTATAGTCACCAATGCCTTTGTAAGCCTTATTACTCGCTTTAAATGGTTTTATAATCTCATTATTGATTTTAAATTTAATTTTTTTACATTTTTTGTTAAAACTGATTATAATTGGATGTTTCCCTCGGGAAACGTGAAGTGAATCCCATCTATTGACAAGAAAAGTCCATTTATAGTCACCAATGCCTTTGTAAGCTTTATTACTCGCTTTAAATGGTTTTATAATCTGATTATTGATTTTAAGTTTCATTTTTTTGAATTTTTCGTTAAAACAGATTATAATTGGATGTTTCCCTCGAGAAACGTGAAGCGAATCCCATCCATTGACAAGAAAAGTCCATTTATAGTCACCAATGCCTTTGTAAGCCTTATTACTCGCTTTAAATAATTTTATTATCTCATTATTGATTTTAAGTTTAATTTTTTTACATTTTTTTTAAAACAGATTATAATTGGATGTTTCCCTCGGGAAACATGAAGTGAATCCCATCCATTGACAAGAAAAGTCCATTTATAGTCACCAATGCCTTTGTAAGCCTTATTACTCGCTTTAAATGGTTTTATAATCTGATTATTGATTTTAAGTTTAATTCTTTTGAATTTTTCGTTAAAACAGATTATAATTGGATGTTTTCCTCGAGAAACGTGAAGCGAATCCCATCCATTGGCAAGAAAAGTCAATTTATAGTCACCAATGCCTTTGTAAGCCTTATTACTCGCTTTAAATGGTTTTATAATCTCATTATTGATTTTAAGTTTAATTTTTTTGAATTTTTCATTAAAACAGATTATAATTGGATGTTTCCCTCGAGAAACGTGAAGCGAATCCCATCCATTGACAAGAAAAGTCCATTTATAGTCACCAATGCCTTTGTAAGCCTTATTACTCGCTTTAAATGGTTTTATAATCTCATTTTTTATTTTAAGTTTAATTTTTTTACATTTTTTGTTAAAACAGATTATAATTGGATGTTTCCCTTGAGAAACGTGAAGCGAATCCCATCCATTGACAAGAAAAGTCCATTTATAGTCACCAATGCCTTTGTAAGCCTTATTACTCGCTTTAAATGGTTTTATAATCTCATTATTGATTTTAAGTTTAATTTTTTTACATTTTTTGTTAAAACAGATTATAATTGGATGTTTTCCTCGAGAAACGTGAAGCGAATCCCATCCATTGACAAGAAAAGTCCATTTATAGTCACCAATGCCTTTGTAAGCCTTATTACTCGCTTTAAATGGTTTTATAATCTCATTATTGATTTTAAGTTGAATTTTTTTGAATTTTTTGTTAAAACAGATTATAATTGGATGTTTCCCTCAGGAAACGTGAAGTGAATCCCATCTATTGACAAGAAAAGTCCATTTATGGTCACCAATGCCTTTGTAAGCCTTATTACTCGCTTTAAATGGTTTTATAATCTGATTATTGATTTTAAGTTTAATTTTTTTGAATTTTTCGTTAAAACAGATTATAATTGGATGTTTCCCTCGAGAAACGTGAAGCGAATCCCATCCATTGACAAGAAAAGTCCATTTATAGTCACCAATGCCTTTGTAAGCCTTATTACTCGCTTTAAATGGTTTTATAATCTCATTATTGATTTTAAGTTTAATTGTTTTACATTTTTTGTTAAAACAGATTATAATTGGATGTTTCCCTCGGGAAACATGAAGCGAATCCCATCCATTGACAAGAAAAGTCCATTTATAGTCACCAATGCCTTTGTAAGCCTTATTACTCGCTTTAAATGGTTTTATAATCTCATTATTGATTTTAAGTTTAATCTTTTTACATTTTTTGTTAAAACAGATTATAATTGGATGTTTCCCTCGGGAAACATGAAGTGAATCCCATCCATTGACAAGAAAAGTCCATTTATAGTCACCAATGCCTTTGTAAGCCTTATTACTCGCTTTAAATGGTTTTATAATCTGATTATTGATTTTAAGTTTAATTTTTTTGATTTTTTCGTTAAAACAGATTATAATTGGATGTTTCCCTCGAGAAACGTGAAGCGAATCCCATCCATTGACAAGAAAAGTCCATTTATAGTCACCAATGCCTTTGTAAGCCTTATTACTCGCTTTAAATAATTTTATTATCTCATTATTGATTTTAAGTTTAATTTTTTTACATTTTTTTTAAAACAGATTATAATTGGATGTTTCCCTCGGGAAACATGAAGTGAATCCCATCCATTGACAAGAAAAGTCCATTTATAGTCACCAATGCCTTTGTAAGCCTTATTACTCGCTTTAAATGGTTTTATAATCTGATTATTGATTTTAAGTTTAATTTTTTTGAATTTTTCGTTAAAACAGATTATAATTGGATGTTTCCCTCGAGAAACGTGAAGCGAATCCCATCCATTGGCAAGAAAAGTCAATTTATAGTCACCAATGCCTTTGTAAGCCTTATTACTCGCTTTAAATGGTTTTATAATCTCATTATTGATTTTAAGTTTAATTTTTTTGAATTTTTCATTAAAACAGATTATAATTGGATGTTTCCCTCGAGAAACGTGAAGCGAATCCCATCCATTGACAAGAAAAGTCCATTTATAGTCACCAATGCCTTTGTAAGCCTTATTACTCGCTTTAAATGGTTTTACAATCTCATTTTTTATTTTAAGTTGAATTTTTTTGAATTTTTTGTTAAAGCAGATTATAATTGGATGTTTCCCTCGGGAAACGTGAAGCGAATCCCATCCATTGACAAGAAAAGTCCATTTATAGTCACCAATGCCTTTGAAAGCCTTATTACACGCTTCAAATGGTTTTATAATCTCGTTATTGATTTTAAGTTGAACTTTTTTGCATTTTCGTTAAAACAGATTATAATTGGATGTTTCCCTTGGCAACCGTTAAGTGAATCCCATCCATTCAAGAGAAAAGTCTAGTTATAGTCACCAATGCCTTTGTAAGCCTCATTACTAACTTTAAATGGTTTTATAATCTCATTATTGATTTTAAGTTGAACTTTTCTGAATTTTTCATTAAAACAGATTATGATTGGATGTTTCCCTCAAGAAACTTGAAGCGAATCCCATCCATTCAAGAGAAAGGTCCATTTATAGTCACCAATTCCTTTGTAAGCCTTATTACTCGCTTTAAATGGTTTTATAATCTGATTATTGATTTTAAGTTTAATTTTTTTGAATTTTTCGTTAAAACAGATTATAATTGGATGTTTCCCTCGAGAAACGTGAAGCGAATGCCATCCATGGACAAGAAAAGTCCATTTATAGTCACCAATGCCTTTGTAAGCCTTATTACTCGCTTTAAATGGTTTTATAATCTCATTATTGATTTTAAGTTTAATTTTTTTACATTTTGTTGTTAAAATAGAATATAATAGGATGTTTCCCTCGAGAAACGCGAAGTGAATCCCATCCATTGACAAGAAAAGTCCATTTATAGTCACCAATGCCTTTGTAAGTCTTATTACTCGCTTTAAATGGTTTTATAATCTCATTATTGATTTTAAATTGAATTTTTTTGAATTTTTTGTTAAAACAGATTATAATTGGATGTTTCCCTCGGGAAACGTGAAGTGAATCCCATCTATTAACAAGAAAAGTCCATTTATAGTCACCAATGCCTTTGTAAGCCTTATTACTTGCTTTAAATGTTTTTATAATCTGATTATTGATTTTAAGTTTAATTTTTTTGAATTTTTTGTTAAAACAGATTATAATTGGATGTTTCCCTCGAGAAACGTGAAGTGAATCCCATCCATTGACAAGAAAAGTCCATTTATAGTCACCAATGCCTTTGTAAGCCTTATTACTCGCTTTAAATGGTTTTATAATCTCATTATTGATTTTAAGTTTAATTTTTTTACATTTTTTGTTAAAACAGATTATAATTGGATGTTTTCCTCGAGAAACGTGAAGCGAATCCCATCCATTGACAAGAAAAGTCCATTTATAGTCACCAATGCCTTTGTAAGCCTTATTACTCGCTTTAAATGGTTTTATAATCTCATTATTGATTTTAAGTTTAATTTTTTTACATTTTTGGTTAAAACAGATTATAATTCGATGTTTCCCTCGGGTAACGTGAAGTGAATCCCATCTATTGACAAGAAAAGTCCATTTATAGTCACCAATGCCTTTGTAAGCCTTATTACTCGCTTTAAATGGTTTTATAATCTGATTATTGATTTTAAGTTTAATTTTTTTGAATTTTTCGTTAAAACAGATTATAATTGGATGTTTCCCTCGAGAAACGTGAAGCGAATCCCATCCATTGACAAGAAAAGTCCATATATAGTCACCAATGCCTTTGTAAGCCTTATTACTCGCTTTAAATGGTTTTATAATCTCATTATTGATTTTAAGTTTAATATTTTTACCTTTTTTGTTAAAACAGATTATAATTGGATGTTTCCCTCAGGAAACGTGAAGTGAATCCCATCTATTGACAAGAAAAGTCCATTTATAGTCACCAATGCCTTTGTAAGCCTTATTACTCGCTTTAAATGGTTTTATAATCTCATTATTGATTTTAAGTTTAAATTTTTTACATTTTTTGTTAAAACAGATTATAATTGGATGTTTTCCTCGAGAAACGTGAAGCGAATCCCATCCATTGACAAGAAAAGTCCATTTATAGTCACCAATGCCTTTGTAAGCCTTATTACTCGCTTTAAATGGTTTTATAATCTCATTATTGATTTTAAGTTTAATTTTTTTACATTTTTTGTTAAAACAGATTATAATTGGATGTTTCCCTCGGGAAACGTGAAGTGAATCCCATCTATTGACAAGAAAAGTCCATTTATAGTCACCAATGCCTTTGTAAGCCTTTTTTATCGGTTTAAATGGTTTTATAATCTGATTATTGATTTTAAGTTTAATTTTTTTGAATTTTTCGTTAAAACAGATTATAATTGGATGTTTCCCTCGAGAAACGTGAAGCGAATCCCATCCATTGACAAGAAAAGTCCATTTATAGTCACCAATGCCTTTGTAAGCCTTATTACTCGCTTTAAATGGTTTTATAATCTCATTATTGATTTTAAGTTTAATATTTTTACCTTTTTTGTTAAAACAGATTATAATTGGATGTTTCCCTCAGGAAACGTGAAGTGAATCCCATCTATTGACAAGAAAAGTCCATTTATAGTCACCAATGCCTTTGTAAGCCTTATTACTCGCTTTAAATGGTTTTATAATCTGATTATTGATTTTAAGTTTCATTTTTTTGAATTTTTCGTTAAAACAGATTATAATTGGATGTTTCCCTCGAGAAACGTGAAGCGAATCCCATCCATTGACAAGAAAAGTCCATTTATAGTCACCAATGCCTTTGTAAGCCTTATTACTCCCTTTAAATGGTTTTATAAACTCATTATTGATTTTAAGTTTAATTTTTTTACATTTTTTGTTAAAACAGATCATAATTGGATGTTTCCCTCGGGAAACGTGAAGTGAATCCCATCTATTGACAAGAAAAGTCTAGTTAACGTCACCAATGCCTTTGTAAGCCTTATTACTCACTTTAAATGGTTTTATAATCTCGTTATTGATCTTAAGTTTAATTTTTTTTACATTTTTTGTTAAAACAGATTATAATTGGATGTTTCGCTCGAAAAACGTGAAGCGAATGCCGTCCATGGACAGGAAAAGTCCATTTATAGTTACCAATGCCTTTGTAAGCCTTATTACTCGCTTTAAATGGTTTTATAATCTCATTATTGATTTTAAGTTTAATTTTTTTACATTTTGTTGTTAAAACAGATTATAATAGGATGTTTCCCTCGAGAAACGTGAAGCGAATCCCATCCATTGACAAGAAAAGTCCATTTATAGTCACCACTGCCTTTGTAAGTCTTATTACTCGCTTTAAATGGTTTTATAATCTCATTATTGATTTTAAGTTGAATTTTTTTGAATTTTTTGTTAAAACAGATTATAATTGGATGTTTCCCTCGGGAAACGTGAAGTGAATCTCATCTATTGACAAGAAAATTCCATTTATGGTCACCAATGCCTTTGTAAGCCTTATTACTCGCTTTAAATGGTTTTATAATCTGATTATTGATTTTAAGCTTAATTTTTTTGAATTTTTCGTTAAAACAGATTATAATTGGATGTTTCCCTTGAGAAACGTGAAGCGAATCCCATCCATTGACAAGAAAAGTCCATTTATAGTCACCAATGCCTTTGTAATCCTTATTACTCGCTTTAAATGGTTTTATAATCTCATTATTGATTTTAAGTTTAATTTTTTTACATTTTGTTGTTAAAACAGAATATAATAGGATGTTTCCCTCGAGAAACGTGAAGCGAATGCCATCCATGGACAAGAAAAGTCCATTTATAGTCACCAATGCCTTTGTAAGCCTTATTACTCGCTTTAAATGGTTTTATAATCTCATTATTGATTTTAAGTTTAATTTTTTTACATTTTTTGTTAAAACTGATTATAATTGGATGTTTCCCTCGGGAAACGTGAAGTGAATCCCATCTATTGACAAGAAAAGTCCATTTATAGTCACCAATGCCTTTGTAAGCTTTATTACTCGCTTTAAATGGTTTTATAATCTGATTATTGATTTTAAGTTTCATTTTTTTGAATTTTTCGTTAAAACAGATTATAATTGGATGTTTCCCTCGAGAAACGTGAAGCGAATCCCATCCATTGACAAGAAAAGTCCATTTATAGTCACCAATGCCTTTGTAAGCCTTATTACTCGCTTTAAATGGTTTTATAACATCATTATTGATTTTAAGTTTAATTTTTTTACATTTTTTGCTAAAACAGATTATAATTGGATGTTTCCCTTGGGAAACGTCAAGTGAATCCCATCTATTGACAAGAAAAGTCCATTTATAGTCACCAATGCCTTTGTAAGCCTTATTACTCAGTTTAAATGGTTTTATAATCTCATTATTGATCTTAAGTTTAATTTTTTTTACATTTTTTGTTAAAACAGATTATAATTGGATGTTTCGCTCGAAAAATGTGAAGCGAATGCCGTCCATGGACAAGAAAAGTCCATTTATAGTCACCAATGCCTTTGTAAGCCTTATTACTCGCTTTAAATGGTTTTATAAGCTCATTATTGATTTTAAGTTTAATTTTTTTAAATTTTGTTGTTAAACTAGATTATAATAGAATGTTTCCCTCGAGAAACGTGAAGCGAATCCCATCCATTGACAAGAAAAGTCCATTTATAGTCACCAATGCCTTTGTAAGTCTTATTACTCGCTTTAAATGGTTTTATAATCTCATTATTGATTTTAAGTTGAATTTTTTGTTAAAACAGATTATAATTGGATGTTTCCCTCGGGAAACATGAAGTGAATCCCATCTATTGAAAAGAAAAGTCCATTTATGGTCACCAATGCCTTTGTAAGCCTTATTACTCGCTTTAAATGGTTTTATAATCTGATTATTGATTTTAAGTTTTATTTTTTTGAATTTTTCGTTAAAAGAGATTATAATTGGATGTTTCCCTCGAGAAACGTGAAGCGAATCCCATCCATTGACAAGAAAAGTCCATTTATAGTCACCAATGCCTTTGTAAGCCTTATTACTCGCTTTAAATGGTTTTATAATCTCATTATTGATTTTAAGTTTAATTTTTTTACATTTTTTGTTAAAACAGATTATAATTTGTTGTTTCCCTCGGGAAACGTGAAGTGAATCCCATCTATTGACAAGCAAAGTCCATTTATAGTCACCAATGCCTTTGTAAGCCTTATTACTTGCTTTAAATGGTTTATAATCTGATTATTGATTTTAAGTTTAATTTTTTTGAATTTTTCATTAAAACAGATTATAATTGGATGTTTCCCTCGAGAAACGTGAAGCGAATCCCATCCATTGACAAGAAAAGTCCATTTATAGTCACCAATGCCTTTGTAAGCCTTATTACTCGCTTTAAATGGTTTTATAATCTCATTATTGATTTTAAGTTTAATTTTTTTGAATTTTTCGTTAAAACAGATTATAATTGGATGTTTCCCTCGAGAAACGTGAAGCGAATCCCATCCATTGACAAGAAAAGTCCATTTATAGTCACCAATGCCTTTGTAAGCCTTATTACTCGCTTTAAATGGTTTTATAATCTCATTATTGATTTTAAGTTTAATTTTTTTACATTTTTTGTTAAAACAGATTATAATTGGATGTTTCCCTCGGGAAACGTGAAGTGAATCCCATCTATTGACAAGAAAAGTCCATTTATAGTCACCAATGCCTTTGTAAGCCTTATTACTCGCTTTAAATGGTTTTATAATCTCATTATTGATTTTAAGTTTAATTTTTTTACATTTTGTTGTTAAAACAGATTATAATAGGATGTTTCCCTCGAGAAACGTGAAGCGAATCCCATCCATTGACAAGAAAAGTCCATTTATAGTCACCAATGCCTTTGTAAGCCTTATTACTCGCTTTAAATGGTTTTATAATCTCATTATTGATTTTAAGTTTAATTTTTTTACATTTTTTGTTAAAACAGATTATAATTGGATGTTTCCCTCGAGAAACGTGAAGTGAATCCCATCCATTGACAAGAAAAGTCCATTTATAGTCACCAATGCCTTTGTAAGCCTTATTAATCGCTTTAAATGGTTTTATAATCTCATTATTGATTTTAAGTTTAATTTTTTTATATTTTTTGTTAAAACAGATTATAATTGGATGTTTCCCTCGGGAAACATGAAGTGAATCCCATCTACTGACAAGAAAAGTCCATTTATAGTCACCAATGCCTTTGTAAGCCTTATTACTCGCTTTAAATGGTTTTATAATCTCATTATTGATTTTAAGTTTAATTTTTTTGAATTTTTCGTTAAAAAAGATTATAATTGGATGTTTCCCTCGACAAACGTGAAGCGAATGCCATCCATTGACAAGAAAAGTCCATTTATAGTCACCAATGCCTTTTTAAGCCTTATTAATCGCTTTAAATGGTTTTATAATCTCATTATTGATTTTAAGTTTAATTTTTTTACATTTTTTGTTAAAACAGATTATAATTGGATGTGTCCCTTGGGAAACGTGAAGTGAATCCCATCTATTGACAAGAAAAGTCGATTTATAGTCACCAATGCCTTTGTAAGCCTTATTACTCGCTTTAAATGGTTTTATAATCTCATTATTTATTTTAAGTTTAATTTTTTTACATTTTTCGTTAAAACAGATTATAATTGGATGTTTCCCTCGAGAAACGTGAAGCGAATCCCATCCATTGACAAGAAAAGTCCATTTATAGTCACCAATGCCTTTGTAAGCCTTATTACTCGCTTTGAATGGTTTTATAATCTCATTATTGATTTTAAGTTTAATTTTTTTACATTTTTTGTTAAAACAGATTATAATTGGTTGTTTCCCTCGGGAAACGTGAAGTGAATCCCATCTATTGACAAGCAAAGTCCATTTATAGTCACCAATGCCTTTGTAAGCCTTATTACTCGCTTTAAATGGTTTTATAATCTGATTATTGATTTTAAGTTTAATTTTTTTGAATTTTTCGTTAAAACAGATTATAATTGGATGTTTCCCTCGAGAAACGTGAAGCGAATCCCATCCATTGACAAGAAAAGTCCATTTATAGTCACCAATGCCTTTGTAAGCCTTATTACTCGCTTTAAATGGTTTTATAATCTCATTATTGATTTTAAGTTTAATTTTTTTGAATTTTTTGTTAAAACAGATTATAATTGGATGTTTCCCTCGAGAAACGTGAAGCGAATCCCATCCATTGACAAGAAAAGTCCATTTATAGTCACCAATGCCTTTGTAAGCCTTATTAATCGCTTTAAATTGTTTTATAATCTCATTATTGATTTTAAGTTTAATTGTTTTACATTTTTTGTTAAAACAGATTATAATTGGATGTTTCCCTCGAGAAACGTGAAGCGAATCCCATCCATTGACAAGAAAAGTCCATTTATAGTCACCAATGCCTTTGTAAGCCTTATTACTCGCTTTAAATGGTTTTATAATCTCATTATTGATTTTAAGTTTAATTTTTTTACATTTTTTGTTAAAACAGATTATAATTGGATGTTTCCCTCGGGAAACGTGAAGTGAATCCCATCTATTCACAAGAAAAGTCCATTTATAGTCACCAATGCCTTTGTAAGCCTTATTACTCGCTTTAAATGGTTTTATAATCTCATTATTGATTTTAAGTTTAATTTTTTTACATTTTGTTGTTAAAACAGATTATAATAGGATGTTTCCCTCGAGAAACGTGAAGCGAATCCCATCCATTGACAAGAAAAGTCCATTTATAGTCACCAATGCCTTTGTAAGCCTTATTACTCGCTTTAAATGGTTTTATAATCTCATTATTGATTTTAAGTTTAATTTTTTTACATTTTTTGTTAAAACAGATTATAATTGGATGTTTCCCTCGAGAAACGTGAAGTGAATCCCATCCATTAACAAGAAAAGTCCATTTATAGTCACCAATGCCTTTGTAAGCCTTATTAATCGCTTTAAATGGTTTTATAATCTCATTATTGATTTTAAGTTTAATTTTTTTACATTTTGTTGTTAAAATAGAATATAATAGGATGTTTCCCTCGAGAAACGTGAAGCGAATCCCATCCATTGACAAGAAAAGTCCATTTATAGTCACCAATGCCTTTGTAAGCCTTATTACTCGCTTTAAATGGTTTTATAATCTGATTATTGATTTTATGTTTAATTTTTTTGAATTTTTCGTTAAAACAGATTATAATTGGATGTTTCCCTCGAGAAACGTGAAGCGAATCCCATCCATTGGCAAGAAAAGTGCATTTATAGTCACCAATGCCTTTGTAAGCCTTATTACTCGCTTTAAATGGTTTTATAATCTCATTTTTTATTTTAAGTTTAATTTTTTTATATTTTTTGTTAAAACAGATTATAATTGGATGTTTCCCTCGAGAAACGTGAAGCGAATCCCATCCATTGACAAGAAAAGTCCATTTATAGTCACCAATGCCTTTGTAAGCCTTATTACTCGCTTTAAATGGTTTTATAATCTCATTATTGATTTTAAGTTTAATTTTTTTACATTTTTTGTTAAACAGATTATAATTGGTTGTTTCCCTCGGGAAACGTGAAGTGAATCCCATCTATTGACAAGAAAAGTCCATTTATAGTCACCAATGCCTTTGTAAGCCTTATTACTCGCTTTAAATGGTTTTATAATCTGATTATTGATTTTAAGTTTAATTTTTTTGAATTTTTCGTTAAAACAGATTATAATTGGATGTTTCCCTCGGGAAACGTGAAGTGACTCCCATCCATTGACAAGAAAAGTCCATTTATAGTCACCAATGCCTTTGTAAGCCTTATTAATCGCTTTAAATGGTTTTATAATCTCATTATTGATTTTAAGTTTAATTTTTTTACATTTTTTGTTAAAACAGATTATAATTGGATGTTTCCCTCGGGAAACGTGAAGTGAATCCCATCTATTGACAAGAAAAGTCCATTTATAGTCACCAATGCCTTGGTAAGCCTTATTACTCGCTTTAAATGGTTTTATAATCTCATTATTGATTTTAAGTTTAATTTTTTTGAATTTTTCGTTAAAACAGATTATAATTGGATGTTTCCCTCGAGAAACGTGAAGTGAATCCTATCCATTGACAAGAAAAGTCCATTTATAGTCACCAATGCCTTTGTAAGCCTTATTACTCGCTTTAAATGGTTTTATAATCTCATTATTGATTTTAAGTTTAATTTTTTCACATTTTTTGTTAAAACAGATTATAATTTGTTGTTTCCCTCGGGAAACGTGAAGTGAATCCCATCTATTGACAAGCAAAGTCCATTTATAGTCACCAATGCCTTTGTAAGCCTTATTACTTGCTTTAAATGGTTTATAATCTGATTATTGATTTTAAGTTTAATTTTTTTGAATTTTTCATTAAAACAGATTATAATTGGATGTTTCCCTCGAGAAACATGAAGTGAATCCCATCCATTGACAAGAAAAGTCCATTTATAGTCACCAATGCCTTTGTAAGCCTTATTACTCGCTTTAAATAGTTTTATAATCTCATTATTGATTTTAAGTTTAATTTTTTTACATTTTTTGTTAAAACAGATTATAATTGGATGTTTCCCTCGAGAAACGTGAAGTGAATCCCATCCATTGACAAGAAAAGTCCATTTATAGTCACCAATGCCTTTGTAAGCCTTATTAATCGCTTTAAATGGTTTTATAATCTCATTATTGATTTTAAGTTTAATTTTTTTACATTTTGTTGTTAAAATAGAATATAATAGGATGTTTCCCTCGAGAAACGTGAAGCGAATCCCATCCATTGACAAGAAAAGTCCATTTATAGTCACCAATGCCTTTGTAAGTCTTATTACTCGCTTTAAATGGTTTTATAATCTCATTATTGATTTTAAGTTGAATTTTTTTGAATTTTTTGTTAAAACAGATTATAATTGGATGTTTCCCTCGGGAAACGTGAAGTGAATCCCATCTATTGACAAGAAAAGTCCATTTATAGTCACCAATGCCTTTGTAAGCCTTATTACTCGCTTTAAATGGTTTTATAATCTGATTATTGATTTTAAGTTTAATTTTTTTGAATTTTTCGTTAAAAAAGATTATAATTGGATGTTTCCCTCGAGAAACGTGAAGCGAATCCCATCCATTGACAAGAAAAGTCCATTTATAGTCACCAATGCCTTTGTAAGCCTTATTACTCGCTTTAAATGGTTTTATAATCTGATTATTGATTTTAAGTTGAATTTTTTTGAATTTTTCTTTAAAACAGATTATAATTGGATGTTTCCCTCGGGAAACGTGAAGTGAATCCCATCTATTGACAAGAAAAGTCCATTTATAGTCACCAATGCCTTTGTAAGCCTTATTACTTGCTTTAAATGGTTTTATAATCTGATTATTGATTTTAAGTTTAATTTTTTTGAATTTTTTTTTAAAACAGATTATAATTGGATGTTTCCCTCGAGAAACGTGAAGTGAATCCCATCTATTGACAAGAAAAGTCCATTTATAGTCACCAATGCCTTTGTAAGCCTTATTACTCGCTTTAAATGGTTTTATAATCTGATTATTGATTTTAAGTTTAATTTTTTTGAATTTTTTTTTAAAACAGATTATAATTGGATGTTTCCCTCGAGAAACGTGAAGTGAATCCCATCTATTGACAAGAAAAGTCCATTTATAGTCACCAATGCCTTTGTAAGCCTTATTACTCGCTTTAAATGGTTTTATAATCTGATTATTGATTTTAAGTTTTATTTTTTTGAATTTTTCGTTAAAACAGATTATAATTGGATGTTTCCCTCGAGAAACGTGAAGCGAATCCCATCCATTGACAAGAAAAGTCCATTTATAGTCACCAATGCCTTTGTAAGCCTTATTACTCGCTTTAAATGGTTTTATAACCTCATTATTGATTTTAAGTTTAATTTTTTTACATTTTTTGCTAAAACAGATTATAATTGGATGTTTCCCTTGGGAAACGTGAAGTGAATCCCATCTATTGACAAGAAAAGTCCATTTATAGTCACCAATGCCTTTGTAAGCCTTATTACTCGCTTTAAATGGTTTTATAATCTGATTCTTGATTTTAAGTTTAATTTTTTTGAATTTTTCGTTAAAACATATTATAATTGGATGTTTCCCTCGAGAAACGTGAAGCGAATCCCATCCGTTGACAGGAAAAGTCCATTTATAGTCACCAATGCCTTTGTAAGCCTTATTACTCGCTTTAAATGGTTTTATAATCTCATTATTGATTTTAAGTTTAATTTTTTTGAATTTTTTGTTAAAACAGATTATAATTGGATGTTTCCCTCGGGAAACGTGAAGTGAATCCCATCTATTGACAAGAAAAGTCCATTTATAGTCACCAATGCCTTTGTAAGCCTTATTACTTGCTTTAAATGGTTTTATAATCTGATTATTGATTTTAAGTTTAATTTTTTTGAATTTTTTGTTAAAACAGATTATAATTGGATGTTTCCCTCGAGAAACGTGAAGTGAATCCCATCTATTGACAAGAAAAGTCCATTTATAGTCACCAATGCCTTTGTAAGCCTTATTACTCGCTTTAAATGGTTTTATAATCTGATTATTGATTTTAAGTTTAATTTTTTTGAATTTTTCATTAAAACAGATTATAATTGGATGTTTCCCTCGAGAAACGTGAAGCGAATCCCATCCATTGACAAGAAAAGTCCATTTATAGTCACCAATGCCTTTGTAAGCCTTATTACTCGCTTTAAATGGTTTTATAACCTCATTATTGATTTTAAGTTTAATTTTTTTACATTTTTTGCTAAAACAGATTATAATTGGATGTTTCCCTTGGGAAACGTGAAGTGAATCCCATCTATTGACAAGAAAAGTCCATTTATAGTCACCAATGCCTTTGTAAGCCTTATTACTCGCTTTAAATGGTTTTATAATCTGATTCTTGATTTTAAGTTTAATTTTTTTGAATTTTTCGTTAAAACATATTATAATTGGATGTTTCCCTCGAGAAACGTGAAGCGAATCCCATCCATTGACAAGAAAAGTCCATTTATAGTCACCAATCCCTTTGTAAGCCTTATTACTCGCTTTAAATGGTTTTATAATCTCATTATTGATTTTAAGTTTAATTTTTTTACATTTTTTGTTAAAACAGATTATAATTGGATGTTTCCCTCGAGAAACGTGAAGCGAATCCCATCCATTGACAAGAAAAGTCCATTTATAGTCACCAATGCCTTTGTAAGCCTTATTACTCGCTTTAAATGGTTTTATAATCTCATTATTGATTTTAAGTTTAATTTTTTTACATTTTTTGTTAAAACAGATTATAATTAGATGTTTCCCTCGAGAAACGTGAAGCGAATCCCATCCGTTGACAGGAAAAGTCCATTTATAGTCACCAATGCCTTTGTAAGCCTTATTCATCGCTTTAAATGGTTTTATAATCTCATTACTGATTTTAAGTTTAATTTTTTTACATTTTTTGTTAAAACAGATTATAATTGGATGTTTCCCTCGAGAAACGTGAAGCGAATCCCATCCATTGACAAGAAAAGTCCATTTATAGTCACCAATGCCTTTGTAAGCCCTATTACTCGCTTTAAATGGTTTTATAATCTCATTATTGATTTTAAGTTTAATTTTTTTACATTTTTTGTTAAAAAAGATTATAATTGGATGTTTCCCCCGGGAAACGTGAAGTGAATCCCATCTATTGACAAGAAAAGTACATTTACGGTCACCAATGCCTTTGTAAGCCTTATTACTCGCTTTAAATGGTTTTATAATCTGATTATTGATTTTAAGTTTAATTTTTTTGAATTTTTCGTTAAAACAGATTATAATTGGATGTTTCCCTCGAGAAACGTGAAGCAAATCCCATCCATTGACAAGAAAAGTCCATTTATAGTCACCAATGCCTTTGTAAGCCTTATTACTCGCTTTAAATGGTTTTATAATCTGATTATTGATTTTAAGTTTAATTTTTTTGAATTTTTCGTTAAAACAGATTATAATTGGATGTTTTCCTCGAGAAATGTGAAGCGAATCCCATCCATTGACAAGAAAAGTCCATTTATAGTCACCAATGCCTTTGTAAACCATATTACTCGCTTTAAATGGTTTTATAACCTCATTATTGATTTTAAGTTTAATTTTTTTGAATTTTTTGTTAAAACAGATTATAATTGGATGTTTCCCTCGAGAAACGTGAAGCGAATCCCATCCATTGACAAGAAAAGTCCATTTATAGTCACCAATGCCTTTGTAAGCCCTATTACTCGCTTTAAATGGTTTTATAATCTCATTATTGATTTTAAGTTTAATTTTTTTACATTTTTTGTTAAAACAGATTATAATTGGATGTTTCACTCGAGAAACGTGAAGCGAATCCCATCCATTCACAAGAAAAGTCCATTTATAGTCACCAATGCCTTTGTAAGCCTTATTACTCGCTTTAAATGGTTTTATAATCTCATTATTGATTTTAAGTTTAATTTTTTTACATTTTTTGTTAAAACAGATTATAATTGGATGTTTCCCTCGGGAAACGTGAAGTGAATCCCATCTATTGACAAGAAAAGTCCATTTATAGTCACCAATGCCTTTGTAAGCCTTATTACTCGCTTTAAATGGTTTTATAATCTGATTATTTATTTTAAGTTTCATTTTTTTGAATTTTTTGTTAAAACAGATTATAATTGGATGTTTCCCTCGAGAAACGTGAAGTGAATCCCATCCATTGACAAGAAAAGTCCATTTATAGTCACCAATGCCTTTGTAAGCCTTATTAATCGCTTTAAATGGTTTTATAATCTCATTATTGATTTTAAGTTTAATTTTTTTACATTTTTTGTTAAAACAGATTATAATTGGATGTTTCCCTCAAGAAACGTGAAGCAAATCCCATCCATTGACAAGAAAAGTCCATTTATAGTCACCAATGCCTTTGTAAGCCTTATTACTCGCTTTAAATGGTTTTATAATCTCATTATTGATTTTAAGTTTAATTTTTTTACATTTTTTGTTAAAACAGATTATAATTGGATGTTTCCCTCGGGAAACGTGAAGTGAATCCCATCTATTGACAAGAAAAGTCCATTTATAGTCACTAATGCCTTTGTAAGCCTTATTACTCGCTTTAAATGGTTTTATAATCTGATTATTGATTTTAAGTTTCATTTTTTTGAATTTTTCGTTAAAACAGATTATAATTGGATGTTTCCCTCGAGAAACGTGAAGTGAATCCCATCCATTGACAAGAAAAGTCCATTTATAGTCACCAATGCCTTTGTAAGCCTTATTAATCGCTTTAAATGGTTTTATAATCTCATTATTGATTTTAAGTTTAATTTTTTTACATTTTTTTTTAAAACAGATTATAATTGGATGTTTCCCTCGGGAAACGTGAAGTGAATCCCATCTATTGACAAGAAAAGTCTAGTTATAGTCACCAATGCCTTTGTAAGCCTTATTACTCACTTTAAATGGTTTTATAATCTCATTATTGATCTTAAGTTTAATTTTTTTTACATTTTTTGTTAAAACAGATTATAATTGGATGTTTCGCTTGAAAAACGTGAAGCGAATGCCGTCCATGGACAGGAAAAGTCCATTTATAGTCACCAATGCCTTTGTAAGCCTTATTACTCGCTTTAAATGGTTTTATAATCTCATTATTGATTTTAAGTTAAATTTTTTTACATTTTTTGTTAAAACAGATTATAATTGGATGTTTCCCTCGAGAAACATGAAGCGAATCCCATCCATTGACAAGAAAAGTCCATTTATAGTCACCAATGCCTTTGTAAGCCTTATTACTCGCTTTAAATGGTTTTATAATCTCATTATTGATTTTAAGTTTAATTTTTTTACATTTTTTGTTAAAACAGATTATAATTGGATGTTTCGCTTGAAAAACGTGAAGCGAATGCCGTCCATGGACAGGAAAAGTCCATTTATAGTCACCAATGCCTTTGTAAGCCTTATTACTCGCTTTAAATGGTTTTATAATCTCATTATTGATTTTAAGTTAAATTTTTTTACATTTTTTGTTAAAACAGATTATAATTGGATGTTTCCCTCGAGAAACATGAAGCGAATCCCATCCATTGACAAGAAAAGTCCATTTATAGTCACCAATGCCTTTGTAAGCCTTATTACTCGCTTTAAATGGTTTTATAATCTCATTATTGATTTTAAGTTTAATTTTTTTACATTTTTTGTTAAAACAGATTATAATTGGATGTTTCCCTCGGGAAACGTGAAGTGAATCCCATCTATTGACAAGAAAAGTCCATTTATAGTCACCAATGCCTTTGTAAGCCTTATTACTCGCTTTAAATGGTTTTATAATCTGATTATTGATTTTAAGTTTCATTTTTTTGAATTTTTCGTTAAAACAGATTATAATTGGATGTTTCCCTCAAGAAACGTGAAGTGAATCCCATCCATTGACAAGAAAAGTCCATTTATAGTCACCAATGCCTTTGTAAGCCTTATTAATCGCTTTAAATGGTTTTATAATCTCATTATTGATTTTAAGTTTAATTTTTTTACATTTTTTGTTAAAACAGATTATAATTGGATGTTTCCCTCGAGAAACGTGAAGCGAATCCCATCCATTGACAAGAAAAGTCCATTTATAGTCACCAATGCCTTTGTAAGCCTTATTACTCGCTTTAAATGGTTTTATAATCTCATTATTGATTTTAAGTTTAATTTTTTTACATTTTTTGTTAAAACAGATTATAATTGGATGTTTCCCTCGGGAAACGTGAAGTGAATCCCATCTATTGACAAGAAAAGTCCATTTATAGTCACCAATGCCTTTGTAAGCCTTATTACTCGCTTTAAATGGTTTTATAATCTGATTATTGATTTTAAGTTTAATTTTTTTGAATTTTTCGTTAAAACAGATTATAATTGGATGTTTCCCTCGAGAAACGTGAAGCGAATCCCATCCATTGACAAGAAAAGTCCATTTATAGTCACCAATGCCTTTGTAAGCCTTATTACTCGCTTTAAATGGTTTTATAAACTCATTATTGATTTTAAGTTTAATTTTTTTACATTTTTTGTTAAAACAGATTATAATTGGATGTTTCCCTCGGGAAACATGAAGTGAATCCCATCTATTGACAAAAAAAGTCTACTTATAGTCACCAATGCCTTTGTAAGCCTTATTACTCACTTTAAATGGTTTTATAATCTCATTATTGATCTTAAGTTTAATTTTTTTTACATTTTTTGTTAAAACAGATTATAATTGGATGTTTCGCTCGAAAAACGTGAAGCGAATGCCGTCCATGGACAGGAAAAGTCCATTTATAGTCACCAATGCCTTTGTAAGCCTTATTACTCGCTTTAAATGGTTTTATAATCTCATTATTGATCTTAAGTTTAATTTTTTTACATTTTTTGTTAAAACAGATTATAATTGGATGTTTCCCTTGGGAAACATGAAGTGAATCCCATCCATTGACAAGAAAAGTCCATTTATAGTCACCAATGCCTTTGTAAGTCTTATTACTCGCTTTAAATGGTTTTATAATCTCATTATTGATTTTAAGTTGAATGTTTTTGAATTTTTTGTTAAAAAAGATTATAATTGGATGTTTCCCCCGGGAAACGTGAACTGAATCCCATCTATTGACAAGAAAAGTCCATTTATGGTCACCAATGCCTTTGTAAGCCTTATTACTCGCTTTAAATGGTTTTATAATCTGATTATTGATTTTATGTTTAATTTTTTTGAATTTTTGGTTAAAACAGATTATAATTGGATGTTTCCCTCGAGAAACGTGAAGCGAATCCCATCCATTGGCAAGAAAAGTGCATTTATAGTCACCAATGCCTTTGTAAGCCTTATTACTCGCTTTAAATGGTTTTATAATCTCATTTTTTATTTTAAGTTTAATTTTTTTACATTTTTTGTTAAAACAGATTATAATTGGATGTTTCCCTCGAGAAACGTGAAGCGAATCCCATCCATTGACAAGAAAAGTCCATTTATAGTCACCAATGCCTTTGTAAGCCTTATTACTCGATTTAAATGGTTTTATAATCTCATTATTGATTTTAAGTTGAACTTTTTTGAATTTTTCGTTAAAACAGATTATGATTCGATGTTTCCCTCAGGAAACGTGAAGCGAATTCCATCCATTCAAGAGAAAGGTCCATTTATAGTCACCTATGCCTTTGTAAGCCTTATTACTCGCTTTAAATGGTTTTATAATCTCATTATTGATTTTAAGTTTAATTTTTTTGAATTTTTTGTTAAAACAGATTATAATTGGATGTTTCCCTCGAGAAACGTGAAGCGAATGCCATCCATGGACAAGAAAAGTCCATTTATAGTCACCAATGCCTTTGTAAGCCTTATTACTCGCTTTAAATGGTTTTATAATCTCATTATTGATTTTAAGTTTAATTTTTTTACATTTTGTTGTTAAAATAGAATATAATAGGATGTTTCCCTCGAGAAACGTGAAGCGAATCCCATCCATTGACAAGAAAAGTCCATTTATAGTCACCAATGCCTTTGTAAGTCTTATTACTCGCTTTAAATGGTTTTATAATCTCATTATTGATTTTAAGTTGAATTTTTTTGAATTTTTTGTTAAAACAGATTATAATTGGATGTTTCCCTCGGGAAACGTGAAGTGAATCCCATCTATTGACAAGAAAAGTCCATTTATAGTCACCAATGCCTTTGTAAGCCTTATTACTTGCTTTAAATGGTTTTATAATCTGATTATTGATTTTAAGTTTAATTTTTTTGAATTTTTTGTTAAAACAGATTATAATTGGATGTTTCCCTCGAGAAACGTGAAGCGAATCCCATCTATTGACAAGAAAAGTCCATTTATAGTCACCAATGCCTTTGTAAGCCTTATTACTCGCTTTAAATGGTTTTATAATCTGATTATTGATTTTAAGTTTAATTTTTTTGAATTTTTCGTTAAAACAGATTATAATTGGATGTTTCCCTCGGGAAATGTGAAGCGAATCCCATCCATTGACAAGAAAAGTTCATTTATAGTCACCAATGCCTTTGTAAGCCTTATTACTCGCTTTAAATGGTTTTATAATCTCATTATTGATTTTAAGTTTAATTTTTTTGAATTTTTTGTTAAAACAGATTATAATTGGATGTTTCCCTCGAGAAACGTGAAGCGAATCCCATCCATTGACAAGAAAAGTCCATTTATAGTCACCAATGCCTTTGTAAGCCTTATTACTCGCTTTAAATGGTTTTATAATCTCATTATTGATCTTAAGTTTAATTTTTTTACATTTTTTGTTAAAACAGATTATAATTGGATGTTTCCCTTGGGAAACATGAAGTGAATCCCATCCATTGACAAGAAAAGTCCATTTATAGTCACCAATGCCTTTGTAAGTCTTATTACTCGCTTTAAATGGTTTTATAATCTCATTATTGATTTTAAGTTGAATTTTTTTGAATTTTTTGTTAAAAAAGATTATAATTGGATGTTTCCCCCGGGAAACGTGAAGTGAATCCCATCTATTGACAAGAAAAGTCCATTTATGGTCACCAATGCCTTTGTAAGCCTTATTACTCGCTTTAAATGGTTTTATAATCTGATTATTGATTTTAAGTTTAATTTTTTTGAATTTTTTGTTAAAACAGATTATAATTGGATGTTTCCCTCGAGAAACGTGAAGCGAATCCCATCTATTGACAAGAAAAGTCCATTTATAGTCACCAATGCCTTTGTAAGCCTTATTACTCGCTTTAAATGGTTTTATAATCTGATTATTGATTTTAAGTTTAATTTTTTTGAATTTTTTGTTAAAACAGATTATAATTGGATGTTTCCCTCGAGAAACGTGAAGCGAATCCCATCCATTGACAAGAAAAGTCCATTTATAGTCACCAATGCCTTTGTAAGCCTTATTACTCGCTTTAAATAATTTTATAATCTCATTATTGATTTTAAGTTTAATTTTTTTACATTTTTTGTTAAAACAGATTATAATTGGATGTTTCCCTCGGGAAACATGAAGTGAATCCCATCCATTGACAAGAAAAGTCCATTTATAGTCACCAATGCCTTTGTAAGCCTTATTACTCGCTTTAAATGGTTTTATAATCTGATTATTGATTTTATGTTTAATTTTTTTGAATTTTTGGTTAAAACAGATTATAATTGGATGTTTCCCTCGAGAAACGTGAAGCGAATCCCATCCATTGGCAAGAAAAGTGCATTTATAGTCACCAATGCCTTTGTAAGCCTTATTACTCGCTTTAAATGGTTTTATAATCTCATTTTTTATTTTAAGTTTAATTTTTTTACATTTTTTGTTAAAACAGATTATAATTGGATGTTTTCCTCGAGAAACGTGAAGCGAATCCCATCCATTGACAAGAAAAGTCCATTTATAGTCACCAATGCCTTTGTAAGCCTTATTACTCGATTTAAATGGTTTTATAATCTCATTATTGATTTTAAGTTGAACTTTTTTGAATTTTTCGTTAAAACAGATTATGATTCGATGTTTCCCTCAGGAAACGTGAAGCGAATTCCATCCATTCAAGAGAAAGGTCCATTTATAGTCACCTATGCCTTTGTAAGCCTTATTACTCGCTTTAAATGGTTTTATAATCTCATTATTGATTTTAAGTTTAATTTTTTTAAATTTTTCGTTAAAACAGATTATAATTGGATGTTTCCCTCGAGAAACGTGAAGCGAATGCCATCCATGGACAAGAAAAGTCCATTTATAGTCACCAATGCCTTTGTAAGCCTTATTACTCGCTTTAAATGGTTTTATAATCTCATTATTGATTTTAAGTTTAATTTTTTTACATTTTGTTGTTAAAATAGAATATAATAGGATGTTTCCCTCGAGAAACGTGAAGCGAATCCCATCCATTGACAAGAAAAGTCCATTTATAGTCACCAATGCCTTTGTAAGTCTTATTACTCGCTTTAAATGGTTTTATAATCTCATTATTGATTTTAAGTTGAATTTTTTTGAATTTTTTGTTAAAACAGATTATAATTGGATGTTTCCCTCGGGAAACGTGAAGTGAATCCCATCTATTGACAAGAAAAGTCCATTTATAGTCACCAATGCCTTTGTAAGCCTTATTACTTGCTTTAAATGGTTTTATAATCTGATTATTGATTTTAAGTTTAATTTTTTTGAATTTTTTGTTAAAACAGATTATAATTGGATGTTTCCCTCGAGAAACGTGAAGCGAATCCCATCTATTGACAAGAAAAGTCCATTTATAGTCACTAATGCCTTTGTAAGCCTTATTACTCGCTTTAAATGGTTTTATAATCTGATTATTGATTTTAAGTTTAATTTTTTTGAATTTTTCGTTAAAACAGATTATAATTGGATGTTTCCCTCGGGAAATGTGAAGCGAATCCCATCCATTGACAAGAAAAGTCCATTTATAGTCACCAATGCCTTTGTAAGCCTTATTACTCGCTTTAAATGGTTTTATAATCTCATTATTGATTTTAAGTTTAATTTTTTTGAATTTTTTGTTAAAACAGATTATAATTGGATGTTTCCCTCGAGAAACGTGAAGCGAATCCCATCCATTGACAAGAAAAGTCCATTTATAGTCACCAATGCCTTTGTAAGCCTTATTACTCGCTTTAAATGGTTTTATAATCTCATTATTGATCTTAAGTTTAATTTTTTTACATTTTTTGTTAAAACAGATTATAATTGGATGTTTCCCTTGGGAAACATGAAGTGAATCCCATCCATTGACAAGAAAAGTCCATTTATAGTCATCAATGCCTTTGTAAGTCTTATTACTCGCTTTAAATGGTTTTATAATCTCATTATTGATTTTAAGTTGAATTTTTTTGAATTTTTTGTTAAAAAAGATTATAATTGGATGTTTCCCCCGGGAAACGTGAAGTGAATCCCATCTATTGACAAGAAAAGTCCATTTATGGTCACCAATGCCTTTGTAAGCCTTATTACTCGCTTTAAATGGTTTTATAATCTGATTATTGATTTTAAGTTTAATTTTTTTGAATTTTTTGTTAAAACAGATTATAATTGGATGTTTCCCTCGAGGAACGTGAAGCGAATCCCATCTATTGACAAGAAAAGTCCATTTATAGTCACCAATGCCTTTGTAAGCCTTATTACTCGCTTTAAATGGTTTTATAATCTGATTATTGATTTTAAGTTTAATTTTTTTGAATTTTTTGTTAAAACAGATTATAATTGGATGTTTCCCTCGAGAAACGTGAAGCGAATCCCATCCATTGACAAGAAAAGTCCATTTATAGTCACCAATGCCTTTGTAAGCCTTATTACTCGCTTTAAATAATTTTATAATCTCATTATTGATTTTAAGTTTAATTTTTTTACATTTTTTGTTAAAACAGATTATAATTGGATGTTTCCCTCGGGAAACATGAAGTGAATCCCATCCATTGACAAGAAAAGTCCATTTATAGTCACCAATGCCTTTGTAAGCCTTATTACTCGCTTTAAATGGTTTTATAATCTGATTATTGATTTTATGTTTAATTTTTTTGAATTTTTTGTTAAAACAGATTATAATTGGATGTTTCCCTCGAGAAACGTGAAGCGAATCCCATCCATTGGCAAGAAAAGTGCATTTATAGTCACCAATGCCTTTGTAAGCCTTATTACTCGCTTTAAATGGTTTTATAATCTCATTTTTTATTTTAAGTTTAATTTTTTTACATTTTTTGTTAAAACAGATTATAATTGGATGTTTCCCTCGAGAAACGTGAAGCGAATCCCATCCATTGACAAGAAAAGTCCATTTATAGTCACCAATGCCTTTGTAAGCCTTATTACTCGATTTAAATGGTTTTAGAATCTCATTATTGATTTTAAGTTGAACTTTTTTGAATTTTTCGTTAAAACAGATTATGATTCGATGTTTCCCTCAGGAAACGTGAAGCGAATTCCATCCATTCAAGAGAAAGGTCCATTTATAGTCACCTATGCCTTTGTAAGCCTTATTACTCGCTTTAAATGGTTTTATAATCTCATTATTGATTTTAAGTTTAATTTTTTTGAATTTTTTGTTAAAACAGATTATAATTGGATGTTTCCCTCGAGAAACGTGAAGCGAATGCCATCCATGGACAAGAAAAGTCCATTTATAGTCACCAATGCCTTTGTAAGCCTTATTACTCGCTTTAAATGGTTTTATAATCTCATTATTGATTTTAAGTTTAATTTTTTTACATTTTGTTGTTAAAATAGAATATAATAGGATGTTTCCCTCTAGAAACGTGAAGCGAATCCCATCCATTGACAAGAAAAGTCCATTTATAGTCACCAATGCCTTTGTAAGTGTTATTACTCGCTTTAAATGGTTTTATAATCTCATTATTGATTTTAAGTTGAATTTTTTTGAATTTTTTGTTAAAACAGATTATAATTGGATGTTTCCCTCGGGAAACGTGAAGTGAATCCCATCTATTGACAAGAAAAGTCCATTTATAGTCACCAATGCCTTTGTAAGCCTTATTACTTGCTTTAAATGGTTTTATAATCTGATTATTGATTTTAAGTTTAATTTTTTTGAATTTTTTGTTAAAACAGATTATAATTGGATGTTTCCCTCGAGAAACGTGAAGCGAATCCCATCTATTGACAAGAAAAGTCCATTTATAGTCACCAATGCCTTTGTAAGCCTTATTACTCGCTTTAAATGGTTTTATAATCTGATTATTGATTTTAAGTTTAATTTTTTTGAATTTTTCGTTAAAACAGATTATAATTGGATGTTTCCCTCGGGAAATGTGAAGCGAATCCCATCCATTGACAAGAAAAGTCCATTTATAGTCACCAATGCCTTTGTAAGCCTTATTACTCGCTTTAAATGGTTTTATAATCTCATTATTGATTTTAAGTTTAATTTTTTTGAATTTTTTGTTAAAACAGATTATAATTGGATGTTTCCCTCGAGAAACGTGAAGCGAATCCCATCCATTGACAAGAAAAGTCCATTTATAGTCACCAATGCCTTTGTAAGCCTTATTACTCGCTTTAAATGGTTTTATAATCTCATTATTGATCTTAAGTTTAATTTTTTTACATTTTTTGTTAAAACAGATTATAATTGGATGTTTCCCTTGGGAAACATGAAGTGAATCCCATCCATTGACAAGAAAAGTCCATTTATAGTCACCAATGCCTTTGTAAGTCTTATTACTCGCTTTAAATGGTTTTATAATCTCATTATTGATTTTAAGTTGAATTTTTTTGAATTTTTTGTTAAAAAAGATTATAATTGGATGTTTCCCCCGGGAAACGTGAAGTGAATCCCATCTATTGACAAGAAAAGTCCATTTATGGTCACCAATGCCTTTGTAAGCCTTATTACTCGCTTTAAATGGTTTTATAATCTGATTATTGATTTTAAGTTTAATTTTTTTGAATTTTTTGTTAAAACAGATTATAATTGGATGTTTCCCTCAAGAAACGTGAAGCGAATCCCATCTATTGACAAGAAAAGTCCATTTATAGTCACCAATGCCTTTGTAAGCCTTATTACTCGCTTTAAATGGTTTTATAATCTGATTATTGATTTTAAGTTTAATTTTTTTGAATTTTTTGTTAAAACAGATTATAATTGGATGTTTCCCTCGAGAAACGTGAAGCGAATCCCATCCATTGACAAGAAAAGTCCATTTATAGTCACCAATGCCTTTGTAAGCCTTATTACTCGCTTTAAATAATTTTATAATCTCATTATTGATTTTAAGTTTAATTTTTTTACATTTTTTGTTAAAACAGATTATAATTGGATGTTTCCCTCGGGAAACATGAAGTGAATCCCATCCATTGACAAGAAAAGTCCATTTATAGTCACCAATGCCTTTGTAAGCCTTATTACTCGCTTTAAATGGTTTTATAATCTGATTATTGATTTTATGTTTAATTTTTTTGAATTTTTGGTTAAAACAGATTATAATTGGATGTTTCCCTCGAGAAACGTGAAGCGAATCCCATCCATTGGCAAGAAAAGTGCATTTATAGTCACCAATGCCTTTGTAAGCCTTATTACTCGCTTTAAATGGTTTTATAATCTCATTTTTTATTTTAAGTTTAATTTTTTTACATTTTTTGTTAAAACAGATTATAATTGGATGTTTTCCTCGAGAAACGTGAAGCGAATCCCATCCATTGACAAGAAAAGTCCATTTATAGTCACCAATGCCTTTGTAAGCCTTATTACTCGATTTAAATGGTTTTATAATCTCATTATTGATTTTAAGTTGAACTTTTTTGAATTTTTCGTTAAAACAGATTATGATTCGATGTTTCCCTCAGGAAACGTGAAGCGAATTCCATCCATTCAAGAGAAAGGTCCATTTATAGTCACCTATGCCTTTGTAAGCCTTATTACTCGCTTTAAATGGTTTTATAATCTCATTATTGATTTTAAGTTTAATTTTTTTGAATTTTTCGTTAAAACAGATTATAATTGGATGTTTCCCTCGAGAAACGTGAAGCGAATGCCATCAATGGACAAGAAAAGTCCATTTATAGTCACCAATGCCTTTGTAAGCCTTATTACTCGCTTTAAATGGTTTTATAATCTCATTATTGATTTTAAGTTTAATTTTTTTACATTTTGTTGTTAAAATAGAATATAATAGGATGTTTCCCTCGAGAAACGTGAAGCGAATCCCATCCATTGACAAGAAAAGTCCATTTATAGTCACCAATGCCTTTGTAAGTCTTATTACTCGCTTTAAATGGTTTTATAATCTCATTATTGATTTTAAGTTGAATTTTTTTGAATTTTTTGTTAAAACAGATTATAATTGGATGTTTCCCTCGGGAAACGTGAAGTGAATCCCATCTATTGACAAGAAAAGTCCATTTATAGTCACCAATGCCTTTGTAAGCCTTATTACTTGCTTTAAATGGTTTTATAATCTGATTATTGATTTTAAGTTTAATTTTTTTGAATTTTTTGTTAAAACAGATTATAATTGGATGTTTCCCTCGAGAAACGTGAAGCGAATCCCATCTATTGACAAGAAAAGTCCATTTATAGTCACCAATGCCTTTGTAAGCCTTATTACTCGCTTTAAATGGTTTTATAATCTGATTATTGATTTTAAGTTTAATTTTTTTGAATTTTTCGTTAAAACAGATTATAATTGGATGTTTCCCTCGGGAAATGTGAAGCGAATCCCATCCATTGACAAGAAAAGTCCATTTATAGTCACCAATGCCTTTGTAAGCCTTATTACTCGCTTTAAATGGTTTTATAATCTCATTATTGATTTTAAGTTTAATTTTTTTGAATTTTTTGTTAAAACAGATTATAATTGGATGTTTCCCTCGAGAAACGTGAAGCGAATCCCATCCATTGACAAGAAAAGTCCATTTATATTCACCAATGCCTTTGTAAGCCCTATTACTCGCTTTAAATGGTTTTATAATCTCATTATTGATTTTAAGTTTAATTTTTTTACATTTTTTGTTAAAACAGATTATAATTGGATGTTTCCCTCGAGAAACGTGAAGCGAATCCCATCCATTGACAAGAAAAGTCCATTTATAGTCACCAATGCCTTTGTAAGCCTTATTACTCGCTTTAAATGGTTTTATAATCTCATTATTGATTTTAAGTTTAATTTTTTTACATTTTTTGTTAAAACAGATTATAATTGGATGTTTCCCTCGGGAAACGTGAAGTGAATCCCATCTATTGACAAGAAAAGTCCATTTATAGTCACCAATGCCTTTGTAAGCCTTATTACTCGCTTTAAATGGTTTTATAATCTGATTATTGATTTTAAGTTTAATTTTTTTGAATTTTTCGTTAAAACAGATTATAATTGGATGTTTCCCTCGCGAAACGTGAAGTGAATCCCATCCATTGACAAGAAAAGTCCATTTATAGTCACCAATGCCTTTGTAAGCCTTATTAATCGCTATAAATGGTTTTATAATCTCATTATTGATTTTAAGTTTAATTTTTTTACATTTTTTGTTAAAACAAATTATAATTGGATGTTTCCCTCGAGAAACGTGAAGCGAATCCCATCCATTGACAAGAAAAGTCCATTTATAGTCACCAATGCCTTTGTAAGCCTTATTACTCGCTTTAAATGGTTTTATAATTTCATTATTGATTTTAAGTTTAATTTTTTTACATTTTTTGTTAAAACAGATTATAATTGGATGTTTCCCTCGGGAAACGTGAAGTGAATCCCATCTATTGACAAGAAAAGTCCATTTATAGTCACCAATGCCTTTGTAAGCCTTATTACTCGCTTTAAATGGTTTTATAATCTGATTATTGATTTTAAGTTTAATTTTTTTGAATTTTTCGTTAAAACAGATTATAATTGGATGTTTCCCTCGAGAAACGTGAAGCGAATCCCATCCATTGACAAGAAAAGTCCATTTATAGTCACCAATGCCTTTGTAAGCCTTATTACTCGCTTTAAATGGTTTTATAAACTCATTATTGATTTTAAGTTTAATTTTTTTACATTTTTTGTTAAAACAGATTATAATTGGATGTTTCCCTCGGGAAACGTGAAGTGAATCCCATCTATTGACAAGAAAAGTCCATTTATAGTCACCAATGCCTTTGTAAGCCTTATTACTCGCTTTAAATGGTTTTATAATCTCATTATTGATTTTAAGTTTAATTTTTTTGAATTATTTGTTAAAACAGATTATAATTGGATGTTTCCCTCGGGAAACGTGAAGTGAATCCCATCTATTGACAAGAAAAGTCCATTTATAGTCACCAATGCCTTTGTAAGTCTTATTACTCGCTTTAAATGGTTTTATAATCTCATTATTGATTTTAAGTTGAATTTTTTTGAATTTTTTGTTAAAACAGATTATAATTGGATGTTTCCCTCGGGAAACGTGAAGTGAATCCCATCTATTGACAAGAAAAGTCCATTTATAGTCACCAATGCCTTTGTAAGCCTTATTACTTGCTTTAAATGGTTTTATAATCTGATTATTGATTTTAAGTTTAATTTTTTTGAATTTTTTGTTAAAACAGATTATAATTGGATGTTTCCCTCGAGAAACGTGAAGCGAATCCCATCTATTGACAAGAAAAGTCCATTTATAGTCACCAATGCCTTTGTAAGCCTTATTACTCGCTTTAAATGGTTTTATAATCTGATTATTGATTTTAAGTTTAATTTTTTTGAATTTTTCGTTAAAACAGATTATAATTGGATGTTTCCCTCGGGAAATGTGAAGCGAATCCCATCCATTGACAAGAAAAGTCCATTTATAGTCACCAATGCCTTTGTAAGCCTTATTACTCGCTTTAAATGGTTTTATAATCTCATTATTGATTTTAAGTTTAGTTTTTTTGAATTTTTTGTTAAAACAGATTATAATTGGATGTTTCCCTCGAGAAACGTGAAGCGAATCCCATCCATTGACAAGAAAAGTCCATTTATAGTCACCGATGCCTTTGTAAGCCCTATTACTCGCTTTAAATGGTTTTATAATCTCATTATTGATTTTAAGTTTAATTTTTTTACATTTTTTGTTAAAACAGATTATAATTGGATGTTTCCCTCGAGAAACGTGAAGCGAATCCCATCCATTGACAAGAAAAGTCCATTTATAGTCACCAATGCCTTTGTAAGCCTTATTACTCGCTTTAAATGGTTTTATAATCTCATTATTGATTTTAAGTTTAATTTTTTTACATTTTTTGTTAAAACAGATTATAATTGGATGTTTCCCTCGGGAAACGTGAAGTGAATCCCATCTATTGACAAGAAAAGTCCATTTATAGTCACCAATGCCTTTGTAAGCCTTATTACTCGCTTTAAATGGTTTTATAATCTGATTATTGATTTTAAGTTTAATTTTTTTGAATTTTTCGTTAAAACAGATTATAATTGGATGTTTCCCTCGCGAAACGTGAAGTGAATCCCATCCATTGACAAGAAAAGTCCATTTATAGTCACCAATGCCTTTGTAAGCCTTATTAATCGCTTTAAATGGTTTTATAATCTCATTATTGATTTTAAGTTTAATTTTTTTACATTTTTTGTTAAAACAAATTATAATTGGATGTTTCCCTCGAGAAACGTGAAGCGAATCCCATCCATTGACAAGAAAAGTCCATTTATAGTCACCAATGCCTTTGTAAGCCTTATTACTCGCTTTAAATGGTTTTATAATTTCATTATTGATTTTAAGTTTAATTTTTTTACATTTTTTGTTAAAACAGATTATAATTGGATGTTTCCCTCGGGAAACGTGAAGTGAATCCCATCTATTGACAAGAAAAGTCCATTTATAGTCACCAATGCCTTTGTAAGCCTTATTACTCGCTTTAAATGGTTTTATAATCTGATTATTGATTTTAAGTTTAATTTTTTTGAATTTTTCGTTAAAACAGATTATAATTGGATGTTTCCCTCGAGAAACGTGAAGCGAATCCCATCCATTGACAAGAAAAGTCCATTTATAGTCACCAATGCCTTTGTAAGCCTTATTACTCGCTTTAAATGGTTTTATAAACTCATTATTGATTTTAAGTTTAATTTTTTTACATTTTTTTTTAAAACAGATTATAATTGGATGTTTCCCTCGGGAAACGTGAAGTGAATCCCATCTATTGACAAGAAAAGTCTAGTTATAGTCACCAATGCCTTTGTAAGCCTTATTACTCACTTTAAATGGTTTTATAATCTCATTATTGATCTTAAGTTTAATTTTTTTTACATTTTTTGTTAAAACAGATTATAATTGGATGTTTCGCTCGAAAAACGTGAAGCGAATGCCGTCCATGGACAGGAAAAGTCCATTTATAGTCACCAATGCCTTTGTAAGCCTTATTACTCGCTTTAAATGGTTTTATAATCTCATTATTGATCTTAAGTTTAATTTTTTTACATTTTTTGTTAAAACAGATTATAATTGGATGTTTCCCTTGGGAAACATGAAGTGAATCCCATCCATTGACAAGAAAAGTCCATTTATAGTCACCAATGCCTTTGTAAGTCTTATTACTCGCTTTAAATGGTTTTATAATCTCATTATTGATTTTAAGTTGAATTTTTTTGAATTTTTTGTTAAAAAAGATTATAATTGGATGTTTCCCCTGGGAAACGTGAAGTGAATCCCATCTATTGACAAGAAAAGTCCATTTATGGTCACCAATGCCTTTGTAAGCCTTATTACTCGCTTTAAATGGTTTTATAATCTGATTATTGATTTTAAGTTTAATTTTTTTGAATTTTTCGTTAAAACAGATTATAATTGGATGTTTCCCTCGAGAAACGTGAAGCGAATCCCATCCATTGACAAGAAAAGTCCATTTATAGTCACCAATGCCTTTGTAAGCCTTATTACTCGCTTTAAATAATTTTATAATCTCATTATTGATTTTAAGTTTAATTTTTTTACATTTTTTGTTAAAACAGATTATAATTGGATGTTTCCCTCGGGAAACATGAAGTGAATCGCATCCATTGACAAGAAAAGTCCATTTATAGTCACCAATGCCTTTGTAAGCCTTATTACTCGCTTTAAATGGTTTTATAATCTGATTATTGATTTTATGTTTAATTTTTTTTGAATTTTTCATTAAAACAGATTATAATTGGATGTTTCCCTCGAGAAACGTGAAGCGAATCCCATCCATTGGCAAGAAAAGTGCATTTATAGTCACCAATGCCTTTGTAAGCCTTATTACTCGCTTTAAATGGTTTTATAATCTCATTTTTTATTTTAAGTTTAATTTTTTTACATTTTTTGTTAAAACAGATTATAATTGGATGTTTCCCTCGAGAAACGTGAAGCGAATCCCATCCATTGACAAGAAAAGTCCATTTATAGTCACCAATGCCTTTGTAAGCCTTATTACTCGATTTAAATGGTTTTATAATCTCATTATTGATTTTAAGTTGAACTTTTTTGAATTTTTCGTTAAAACAGATTATGATTCGATGTTTCTCTCAGGAAACGTGAAGCGAATTCCATCCATTCAAGAGAAAGGTCCATTTATAGTCACCAATGCCTTTGTAAGCCTTATTACTCGCTTTAAATGGTTTTATAATCTCATTATTGATTTTAAGTTTAATTTTTTTAAATTTTTCGTTAAAACAGATTATAATTGGATGTTTCCCTCGAGAAACGTGAAGCGAATCCCATCCATTGACAAGAAAAGTCCATTTATAGTCACCAATGCCTTTGTAAGCCCTATTACTCGCTTTAAATGGTTTTATAATCTCATTATTGATTTTAAGTTTAATTTTTTTACATTTTTTGTTAAAACAGATTATAATTGGATGTTTCCCTCGAGAAACGTGAAGCGAATTTCATCCATTGACAAGAAAAGTCCATTTATAGTCACCAATGCCTTTGTAAGCCTTATTACTCGATTTAAATGGTTTTATAATCTCATTATTGATTTTAAGTTGAACTTTTTTGAATTTTTCGTTAAAACAGATTATGATTCGATGTTTCTCTCAGGAAACGTGAAGCGAATTCCATCCATTCAAGAGAAAGGTCCATTTATAGTCACCAATGCCTTTGTAAGCCTTATTACTCGCTTTAAATGGTTTTATAATCTCATTATTGATTTTAAGTTTAATTTTTTTAAATTTTTCGTTAAAACAGATTATAATTGGATGTTTCCCTCGAGAAACGTGAAGCGAATGCCATCCATGGACAAGAAAAGTCCATTTATAGTCACCAATGCCTTTGTAAGCCTTATTACTCGCTTTAAATGGTTTTATAATCTCATTATTGATTTTAAGTTTAATTTTTTTACATTTTGTTGTTAAAATAGAATATAATAGGATGTTTCCCTCGAGAAACGTGAAGCGAATCCCATCCATTGACAAGAAAAGTCCATTTATAGTCACCAATGCCTTTGTAAGTCTTATTACTCGCTTTAAATGGTTTTATAATCTCATTATTGATTTTAAGTTGAATTTTTTTGAATTTTTTGTTAAAACAGATTATAAGTGGATGTTTCCCTCGGGAAACGTGAAGTGAATCCCATCTATTGACAAGAAAAGTCCATTTATAGTCACCAATGCCTTTGTAAGCCTTATTACTTGCTTTAAATGGTTTTATAATCTGATTATTGATTTTAAGTTTAATTTTTTTGAATTTTTTGTTAAAACAGATTATAATTGGATGTTTCCCTCGAGAAACGTGAAGCGAATCCCATCTATTGACAAGAAAAGTCCATTTATAGTCACCAATGCCTTTGTAAGCCTTATTACTCGCTTTAAATGGTTTTATAATCTGATTATTGATTTTAAGTTTAATTTTTTTGAATTTTTCGTTAAAACAGATTATAATTGGATGTTTCCCTCGGGAAATGTGAAGCGAATCCCATCCATTGACAAGAAAAGTCCATTTATAGTCACCAATGCCTTTGTAAGCCTTATTACTCGCTTTAAATGGTTTTATAATCTCATTATTGATTTTAAGTTTAATTTTTTTACATTTTTTGTTAAAACAGATTATAATTGGATGTTTCCCTCGGGAAACGTGAAGTGAATCCCATCTATTGACAAGAAAAGTCCATTTATAGTCACCAATGCCTTTGTAAGCCTTATTACTCGCTTTAAATGGTTTTATAATCTCATTATTGATTTTAAGTTTAATTTTTTTGAATTATTTGTTAAAAAAGATTATAATTGGATGTTTCCCTCGGGAAACGTGAAGTGAAACCCATCTATTGACAAGAAAAGTCTATTTATAGTCACCAATGCCTTTGTAAGCCTTATTACTCGCTTTAAATGGTTTTATAATCTGATTATTGATTTTATGTTTAATTTTTTTGAATTTTTCGTTAAAACAGATTATAATTGGATGTTTCCCTCGCGAAACGTGAAGTGAATCCCATCCATTGACAAGAAAAGTCCATTTATAGTCACCAATGCCTTTGTAAGCCTTATTAATCGCTTTAAATGGTTTTATAATCTCATTATTGATTTTAAGTTTAATTTTTTTACATTTTTTGTTAAAACAGATTATAATTGGATGTTTCCCTCGAGAAACGTGAAGCGAATCCCATCCATTGACAAGAAAAGTCCATTTATAGTCACCAATGCCTTTGTAAGCCTTATTACTCGCTTTAAATGGTTTTATAATCTCATTATTGATTTTAAGTTTAATTTTTTTACATTTTTTGTTAAAACAGATTATAATTGGATGTTTCCCTCGGGAAACGTGAAGTGAATCCCATCTATTGACAAGAAAAGTCTAGTTATAGTCACCAATGCCTTTGTAAGCCTTATTACTCACTTTAAATGGTTTTATAATCTCATTATTGATCTTAAGTTTAATTTTTTTTACATTTTTTGTTAAAACAGATTATAATTGGATGTTTCGCTCGAAAAACGTGAAGCGAATGCCGTCCATGGACAGGAAAAGTCCATTTATAGTCACCAATGCCTTTGTAAGCCTTATTACTCGCTTTAAATGGTTTTATAATCTCATTATTGATTTTAAGTTTAATTTTTTTACATTTTTTGTTAAAACAGATTATAATTGGATGTTTCCCTCGGGAAACGTGAAGTGAATCCCATCTATTGACAAGAAAAGTCCTTTTATAGTCACCAATGCCTTTGTAAGCCTTATTACTCTCTTTAAATGGTTTTATAATCTCATTATTGATTTTAAGTTTAATTTTTTTGAATTATTTGTTAAAACAGATTATAATTGGATGTTTCCCTCGGGAAACGTGAAGTGAATCCCATCTATTGACAAGAAAAGTCCATTTATAGTCACCAATGCCTTTGTAAGCCTTATTACTCGCTTTAAATGGTTTTATAATCTCATTATTGATTTTAAGTTGAATTTTTTTAAATTTTTTGTTAAAAAAGATTATAATTGGATGTTTCCCCCGGGAAACGTGAAGTGAATCCCATCTATTGACAAGAAAAGTCCATTTATGGTCACCAATGCCTTTGTAAGCCTTATTACTCGCTTTAAATGGTTTTATAATCTGATTATTGATTTTAAGTTTAATTTTTTTGAATTTTTCGTTAAAACAGATTATAATTGGATGTTTCCCTCGAGAAACGTGAAGCGAATCCCATCCATTGACAAGAAAAGTCCATTTATAGTCACCAATGCCTTTGTAAGCCTTATTACTCGCTTTAAATAATTTTATAATCTCATTATTGATTTTAAGTTTAATTTTTTTACATTTTTTGTTAAAACAGATTATAATTGGATGTTTCCCTCGGGAAACATGAAGTGAATCCCATCCATTGACAAGAAAAGTCCATTTATAGTCACCAATGCCTTTGTAAGCCTTATTACTCGCTTTAAATGGTTTTATAATCTGATTATTGATTTTATGTTTAATTTTTTTGAATTTTTCGTTAAAACAGATTATAATTGGATGTTTCCCTCGAGAAACGTGAAGCGAATCCCATCCATTGGCAAGAAAAGTGCATTTATAGTCACCAATGCCTTTGTAAGCCTTATTACTCGCTTTAAATGGTTTTATAATCTCATTTTTTATTTTAAGTTTAATTTTTTTACATTTTTTGTTAAAACAGATTATAATTGGATGTTTCCCTCGAGAAACGTGAAGCGAATCCCATCCATTGACAAGAAAAGTCCATTTATAGTCACCAATGCCTTTGTAAGCCCTATTACTCGCTTTAAATGGTTTTATAATCTCATTATTGATTTTAAGTTTAATTTTTTTACATTTTTTGTTAAAACAGATTATAATTGGATGTTTCCCTCGAGAAACGTGAAGCGAATTTCATCCATTGACAAGAAAAGTCCATTTATAGTCACCAATGCCTTTGTAAGCCTTATTACTCGATTTAAATGGTTTTATAATCTCATTATTGATTTTAAGTTGAACTTTTTTGAATTTTTCGTTAAAACAGATTATGATTCGATGTTTCTCTCAGGAAACGTGAAGCGAATTCCATCCATTCAAGAGAAAGGTCCATTTATAGTCACCAATGCCTTTGTAAGCCTTATTACTCGCTTTAAATGGTTTTATAATCTCATTATTGATTTTAAGTTTAATTTTTTTAAATTTTTCGTTAAAACAGATTATAATTGGATGTTTCCCTCGAGAAACGTGAAGCGAATGCCATCCATGGACAAGAAAAGTCCATTTATAGTCACCAATGCCTTTGTAAGCCTTATTACTCGCTTTAAATGGTTTTATAATCTCATTATTGATTTTAAGTTTAATTTTTTTACATTTTGTTGTTAAAATAGAATATAATAGGATGTTTCTCTCGAGAAACGTGAAGCGAATCCCATCCATTGACAAGAAAAGTCCATTTATAGTCACCAATGCCTTTGTAAGTCTTATTACTCGCTTTAAATGGTTTTATAATCTCATTATTGATTTTAAGTTGAATTTTTTTGAATTTTTTGTTAAAACAGATTATAATTGGATGTTTCCCTCGGGAAACGTGAAGTGAATCCCATCTATTGACAAGAAAAGTCCATTTATAGTCACCAATGCCTTTGTAAGCCTTATTACTTGCTTTAAATGGTTTTATAATCTGATTATTGATTTTAAGTTTAATTTTTTTGAATTTTTTGTTAAAACAGATTATAATTGGATGTTTCCCTCGAGAAACGTGAAGCGAATCCCATCTATTGACAAGAAAAGTCCATTTATAGTCACCAATGCCTTTGTAAGCCTTATTACTCGCTTTAAATGGTTTTATAATCTGATTATTGATTTTAAGTTTAATTTTTTTGAATTTTTCGTTAAAACAGATTATAATTGGATGTTTCCCTCGGGAAATGTGAAGCGAATCCCATCCATTGACAAGAAAAGTCCATTTATAGTCACCAATGCCTTTGTAAGCCTTATTACTCGCTTTAAATGGTTTTATAATCTCATTATTGATTTTAAGTTTAATTTTTTTACATTTTTTGTTAAAACAGATTATAATTGGATGTTTCCTTCGGGAAACGTGAAGTGAATCCCATCTATTGACAAGAAAAGTCCATTTATAGTCACCAATGCCTTTGTAAGCCTTATTACTCGCTTTAAATGGTTTTATAATCTCATTATTGATTTTAAGTTTAATTTTTTTGAATTATTTGTTAAAACAGATTATAATTGGATGTTTCCCTCGGGAAACTTGAAGTGAAACCCATCTATTGACAAGAAAAGTCCATTTATAGTCACCAATGCCTTTGTAAGCCTTATTACTCGCTTTAAATGGTTTTATAATCTGATTATTGATTTTATGTTTAATTTTTTTGAATTTTTCGTTAAAACAGATTATAATTGGATGTTTCCCTCGCGAAACGTGAAGTGAATCCCATCCATTGACAAGAAAAGTCCATTTATAGTCACCAATGCCTTTGTAAGCCTTATTAATCGCTTTAAATGGTTTTATAATCTCATTATTGATTTTAAGTTTAATTTTTTTACATTTTTTGTTAAAACAGATTATAATTGGATGTTTCCCTCGAGAAACGTGAAGCGAATCCCATCCATTGACAAGAAAAGTCCATTTATAGTCACCAATGCCTTTGTAAGCCTTATTACTCGCTTTAAATGGTTTTATAATCTCATTATTGATTTTAAGTTTAATTTTTTTACATTTTTTGTTAAAACAGATTATAATTGGATGTTTCCCTCGGGAAACGTGAAGTGAATCCCATCTATTGACAAGAAAAGTCTAGTTATAGTCACCAATGCCTTTGTAAGCCTTATTACTCACTTTAAATGGTTTTATAATCTCATTATTGATCTTAAGTTTAATTTTTTTTACATTTTTTGTTAAAACAGATTATAATTGGATGTTTCGCTCGAAAAACGTGAAGCGAATGCCGTCCATGGACAGGAAAAGTCCATTTATAGTCACCAATGCCTTTGTAAGCCTTATTACTCGCTTTAAATGGTTTTATAATCTCATTATTGATTTTAAGTTTAATTTTTTTACATTTTTTGTTAAAACAGATTATAATTAGATGTTTCCCTCGGGAAACGTGAAGTGAATCCCATCTATTGACAAGAAAAGTCCATTTATAGTCACCAATGCCTTTGTAAGCCTTATTACTCTCTTTAAATGGTTTTATAATCTCATTATTGATTTTAAGTTTAATTTTTTTGAATTATTTGTTAAAACAGATTATAATTGGATGTTTCCCTCGGGAAACGTGAAGTGAATCCCATCTATTGACAAGAAAAGTCCATTTATAGTCACCAATGCCTTTGTAAGCCTTATTACTCGCTTTAAATGGTTTTATAATCTCATTATTGATTTTAAGTTGAATTTTTTTGAATTTTTTGTTAAAAAAGATTATAATTGGATGTTTCCCCCGGGAAACGTGAAGTGAATCCCATCTATTGACAAGAAAAGTCCATTTATGGTCACCAATGCCTTTGTAAGCCTTATTACTCGCTTTAAATGGTTTTATAATCTGATTATTGATTTTAAGTTTAATTTTTTTGAATTTTTCGTTAAAACAGATTATAATTGGATGTTTCCCTCGAGAAACGTGAAGCGAATCCCATCCATTGACAAGAAAAGTCCATTTATAGTCACCAATGCCTTTGTAAGCCTTATTACTCGCTTTAAATAATTTTATAATCTCATTATTGATTTTAAGTTTAATTTTTTTACATTTTTTGTTAAAACAGATTATAATTGGATGTTTCCCTCGGGAAACATGAAGTGAATCCCATCCATTGACAAGAAAAGTCCATTTATAGTCACCAATGCCTTTGTAAGCCTTATTACTCGCTTAAAATGGTTTTATAATCTGATTATTGATTTTATGTTTAATTTTTTTGAATTTTTCGTTAAAACAGATTATAATTGGATGTTTTCCTCGAGAAACGTGAAGCGAATCCCATCCATTGGCAAGAAAAGTGCATTTATAGTCACCAATGCCTTTGTAAGCCTTATTACTCGCTTTAAATGGTTTTATAATCTCATTTTTTATTTTAAGTTTAATTTTTTTACATTTTTTGTTAAAACAGATTATAATTGGATGTTTCCCTCGAGAAACGTGAAGCGAATCCCATCCATTGACAAGAAAAGTCCATTTATAGTCACCAATGCCTTTGTAAGCCTTATTACTCGATTTAAATGGTTTTATAATCTCATTATTGATTTTAAGTTGAACTTTTTTGAATTTTTCGTTAAAACAGATTATGATTCGATGTTTCTCTCAGGAAACGTGAAGCGAATTCCATCCATTCAAGAGAAAGGTCCATTTATAGTCACCAATGCCTTTGTAAGCCTTATTACTCGCTTTAAATGGTTTTATAATCTCATTATTGATTTTAAGTTTAATTTTTTTGAATTTTTCGTTAAAACAGATTATAATTGGATGTTGCCCTCGAGAAACGTGAAGCGAATGCCATCCATGGACAAGAAAAGTCCATTTATAGTCACCAATGCCTTTGTAAGCCTTATTACTCGCTTTAAATGGTTTTATAATCTCATTATTGATTTTAAGTTTAATTTTTTTGAATTTTTTGTTAAAACAGATTATAATTGGATGATTCCCTCGAGAAACGTGAAGCGAATCCCATCCATTGACAAGAAAAGTCCATTTATAGTCACCAATGCCTTTGTAAGCCCTATTACTCGCTTTAAATGGTTTTATAATCTCATTATTGATTTTAAGTTTAATTTTTTTACATTTTTTGTTCAAACAGATTATAATTGGATGTTTCCCTCGAGAAACGTGAAGCGAATTTCATCCATTGACAAGAAAAGTCCATTTATAGTCACCAATGCCTTTGTAAGCCTTATTACTCGCTTTAAATGGTTTTATAATCTCATTATTGATTTTAAGTTTAATTTTTTTACATTTTTTGTTAAAACAGATTATAATTGGATGTTTCACTCGGGAAACGTGAAGTGAATCCCATCTATTGACAAGAAAAGTCCATTTATAGTCACCAATGCCTTTGTAAGCCTTATTACTCGCTTTAAATGGTTTTATAATCTGATTATTGATTTTAAGTTTCATTTTTTTGAATTTTTCGTTAAAACAGATTATAATTGGATGTTTCCCTCGAGAAACGTGAAGTGAATCCCATCCATTGACAAGAAAAGTCCATTTATAGTCACCAATGCCTTTGTAAGCCTTATTAATCACTTTAAATGGTTTTATAATCTCATTATTGATTTTAAGTTTAATTTTTTTACATTTTTTGTTAAAACAGATTATAATTGGATGTTTCCCTCGAGAAACGTGAAGCGAATCCCATCCATTGACAAGAAAAGTCCATTTATAGTCACCAATGCCTTTGTAAGCCTTATTACTCGCTTTAAATGGTTTTATAATCTCATTATTGATTTTAAGTTTAATTTTTTTACATTTTTTGTTAAAACAGATTATAATTGGATGTTTCCCTCGGGAAACGTGAAGTGAATCCCATCTATTGACAAGAAAAGTCCATTTATAGTCACCAATGCCTTTGTAAGCCTTATTACTCGCTTTAAATGGTTTTATAATCTGATTATTGATTTTAAGTTTCATTTTTTTGAATTTTTCGTTAAAACAGATTATGATTGGATGTTTCCCTCGAGAAACGTGAAGTGAATCCCATCCATTGACAAGAAAAGTCCATTTATAGTCACCAATGCCTTTGTAAGCCTTATTAATCGCTTTAAATGGTTTTATAATCTCATTATTGATTTTAAGTTTAATTTTTTTACATTTTTTTTTTAAACAGATTATAATTGGATGTTTCCCTCGGGAAACGTGAAGTGAATCCCATCTATTGACAAGAAAAGTCCATTTATAGTCACCAATGCCTTTGTAAGCCTTATTACTCGCTTTAAATGGTTTTATAATCTGATTATTGATTTTAAGTTTAATTTTTTTGAATTTTTCGTTAAAACAGATTATAATTGGATGTTTCCCTCGAGAAACGTGAAGCAAATCCCATCCATTGACAAGAAAAGTCCATTTATAGTCACCAATGCCTTTGTAAGCCTTATTACTCGCTTTAAATGGTTTTATAAACTCATTATTGATTTTAAGTTTAATTTTTTTACATTTTTTGTTAAAACAGATTATAATTGGATGTTTCCCTCGGGAAACGTGAAGTGAATCCCATCTATTGACAAGAAAAGTCTAGTTATAGTCACCAATGCCTTTGTAAGCCTTATTACTCACTTTAAATGGTTTTATAATCTCATTATTGATCTTAAGTTTAATTTTTTTTACATTTTTTGTTAAAACAGATTATAATTGGATGTTTCGCTCGAAAAACGTGAAGCGAATGCCGTCCATGGACAGGAAAAGTCCATTTATAGTCACCAATGCCTTTGTAAGCCTTATTACTCGCTTTAAATGGTTTTATAATCTCATTATTGATCTTAAGTTTAATTTTTTTACATTGTTTGTTAAAACAGATTATAATTGGATGTTTCCCTTGGGAAACATGAAGTGAATCCCATCCATTGACAAGAAAAGTCCATTTATAGTCACCAATGCCTTTGTAAGTCTTATTACTCGCTTTAAATGGTTTTATAATCTCATTATTGATTTTAAGTTTAATTTTTTTGAATTTTTTGTTAAAAAAGATTATAAATGGATGTTTCCCCCGGGAAACGTGAAGTGAATCCCATCTATTGACAAGAAAAGTCCATTTATGGTCACCAATGCCTTTGTAAGCCTTATTACTCGCTTTAAATGGTTTTATAATCTGATTATTGATTTTAAGTTTAATTTTTTTAAATTTTTCGTTAAAACAGATTATAATTGGATGTTTCCCTCGAGAAACGTGAAGCGAATCCCATCCATTGACAAGAAAAGTCCATTTATAGTCACCAATGCCTTTGTAAGCCTTATTACTCGCTTTAAATAATTTTATAATCTCATTATTGATTTTAAGTTTAATTTTTTTACATTTTTTGTTAAAACAGATTATAATTGGATGTTTCCCTCGGGAAACATGAAGTGAATCCCATCCATTGACAAGAAAAGTCCATTTATAGTCACCAATGCCTTTGTAAGCCTTATTACTCGCTTTAAATGGTTTTATAATCTGATTATTGATTTTATGTTTAATTTTTTTGAATTTTTCGTTAAAACAGATTATAATTGGATGTTTCCCTCGAGAAACGTGAAGCGAATCCCATCCATTGGCAAGAAAAGTGCATTTATAGTCACCAATGCCTTTGTAAGCCTTATTACTCGCTTTAAATGGTTTTATAATCTCATTTTTTATTTTAAGTTTAATTTTTTTACATTTTTTGTTAAAACAGATTATAATTGGATGTTTCCCTCGAGAAACGTGAAGCGAATCCCATCCATTGACAAGAAAAGTCCATTTATAGTCACCAATGCCTTTGTAAGCCTTATTACTCGATTTAAATGGTTTTATAATCTCATTATTGATTTTAAGTTGAACTTTTTTGAATTTTTCGTTAAAACAGATTATGATTCGATGTTTCCCTCAGGAAACGTTAAGCGAATTCCATCCATTCAAGAGAAAGGTCCATTTATAGTCACCAATGCCTTTGTAAGCCTTATTACTCGCTTTAAATGGTTTTATAATCTCATTATTGATTTTAAGTTTAATTTTTTTGAATTTTACGTTAAAACAGATTATAATTGGATGTTTCCCTCGAGAAACGTGAAGCGAATCCCATCCATTGACAAGAAAAGTCCATTTATAGTCACCAATGCCTTTGTAAGCCTTATTACTCGCTTTAAATGGTTTTATAATCTGATTATTGATTTTATGTTTAATTGTTTTGAATTTTTCGTTAAAAAAGATTATAATTGGATGTTTCCCTCGAGAAACGTGAAGCGAATCCCATCCATTGGCAAGAAAAGTGCATTTATAGTCACCAATGCCTTTGTAAGCCTTATTACTCGCTTTAAATGGTTTTATAATCTGATTATTGATTTTAAGTTTCATTTTTTTGAATTTTTCGTTAAAACAGATTATAATTGGATGTTTCCCTCGAGAAACGTGAAGCAAATCCCATCCATTGACAAGAAAAGTCCATTTATAGTCACCAATGCCTTTGTAAGCCTTATTACTCGCTTTAAATGGTTTTATAAACTCATTATTGATTTTAAGTTTAATTTTTTTACATTTTTTGTTAAAACAGATTATAATTGGATGTTTCCCTCGGGAAACGTGAAGTGAATCCCATCTATTGACAAGAAAAGTCTAGTTATAGTCACCAATGCCTTTGTAAGCCTTATTACTCACTTTAAATGGTATTATAATCTCATTATTGATCTTAAGTTTAATTTTTTTTACATTTTTTGTTAAAACAGATTATAATTGGATGTTTCGCTCGAAAAACGTGAAGCGAATGCCGTCCATGGACAGGAAAAGTCCATTTATAGTCACCAATGCCTTTGTAAGCCTTATTACTCGCTTTAAATGGTTTTATAATCTCATTATTGATCTTAAGTTTAATTTTTTTACATTGTTTGTTAAAACAGATTATAATTGGATGTTTCCCTTGGGAAACATGAAGTGAATCCCATCCATTGACAAGAAAAGTCCATTTATAGTCACCAATGCCTTTGTAAGTCTTATTACTCGCTTTAAATGGTTTTATAATCTCATTATTGATTTTAAGTTGAATTTTTTTGAATTTTTTGTTAAAAAAGATTATAATTGGATGTTTCCCCCGGGAAACGTGAAGTGAATCCCATCTATTGACAAGAAAAGTCCATTTATGGTCACCAATGCCTTTGTAAGCCTTATTACTCGCTTTAAATGGTTTTATAATCTGATTATTGATTTTAAGTTTAATTTTTTTGAATTTTTCGTTAAAACAGATTATAATTGGATGTTTCCCTCGGGAAATGTGAAGCGAATCCCATCCATTGACAAGAAAAGTCCATTTATAGTCACCAATGCCTTTGTAAGCCTTATTACTCGCTTTAAATGGTTTTATAATCTCATTATTGATTTTAAGTTTAATTTTTTTACATTTTTTGTTAAAACAGATTATAATTGGATGTTTCCTTCGGGAAACGTGAAGTGAATCCCATCTATTGACAAGAAAAGTCCATTTATAGTCACCAATGCCTTTGTAAGCCTTATTACTCGCTTTAAATGGTTTTATAATCTCATTATTGATTTTAAGTTTAATTTTTTTGAATTATTTGTTAAAACAGATTATAATTGGATGTTTCCCTCGGGAAACTTGAAGTGAAACCCATCTATTGACAAGAAAAGTCCATTTATAGTCACCAATGCCTTTGTAAGCCTTATTACTCGCTTTAAATGGTTTTATAATCTGATTATTGATTTTATGTTTAATTATTTTGAATTTTTCGTTAAAACAGATTATAATTGGATGTTTCCCTCGCGAAACGTGAAGTGAATCCCATCCATTGACAAGAAAAGTCCATTTATAGTCACCAATGCCTTTGTAAGCCTTATTAATCGCTTTAAATGGTTTTATAATCTCATTATTGATTTTAAGTTTAATTTTTTTACATTTTTTGTTAAAACAGATTATAATTGGATGTTTCCCTCGAGAAACGTGAAGCGAATCCCATCCATTGACAAGAAAAGTCCATTTATAGTCACCAATGCCTTTGTAAGCCTTATTACTCGCTTTAAATGGTTTTATAATCTCATTATTGATTTTAAGTTTAATTTTTTTACATTTTTTGTTAAAACAGATTATAATTGGATGTTTCCCTCGGGAAACGTGAAGTGAATCCCATCTATTGACAAGAAAAGTCTAGTTATAGTCACCAATGCCTTTGTAAGCCTTATTACTCACTTTAAATGGTTTTATAATCTCATTATTGATCTTAAGTTTAATTTTTTTTACATTTTTTGTTAAAACAGATTATAATTGGATGTTTCGCTCGAAAAACGTGAAGCGAATGCCGTCCATGGACAGGAAAAGTCCATTTATAGTCACCAATGCCTTTGTAAGCCTTATTACTCGCTTTAAATGGTTTTATAATCTCATTATTGATTTTAAGTTTAATTTTTTTACATTTTTTGTTAAAACAGATTATAATTAGATGTTTCCCTCGGGAAACGTGAAGTGAATCCCATCTATTGACAAGAAAAGTCCATTTATAGTCACCAATGCCTTTGTAAGCCTTATTACTCTCTTTAAATGGTTTTATAATCTCATTATTGATTTTAAGTTTAATTTTTTTGAATTATTTGTTAAAACAGATTATAATTGGATGTTTCCCTCGGGAAACGTGAAGTGAATCCCATCTATTGACAAGAAAAGTCCATTTATAGTCACCAATGCCTTTGTAAGCCTTATTACTCGCTTTAAATGGTTTTATAATCTCATTATTGATTTTAAGTTGAATTTTTTTGAATTTTTTGTTAAAAAAGATTATAATTGGATGTTTCCCCCGGGAAACGTGAAGTGAATCCCATCTATTGACAAGAAAAGTCCATTTATGGTCACCAATGCCTTTGTAAGCCTTATTACTCGCTTTAAATGGTTTTATAATCTGATTATTGATTTTAAGTTTAATTTTTTTGAATTTTTCCTTAAAACAGATTATAATTGGATGTTTCCCTCGAGAAACGTGAAGCGAATCCCATCCATTGACAAGAAAAGTCCATTTATAGTCACCAATGCCTTTGTAAGCCTTATTACTCGCTTTAAATAATTTTATAATCTCATTATTGATTTTAAGTTTAATTTTTTTACATTTTTTGTTAAAACAGATTATAATTGGATGTTTCCCTCGGGAAACATGAAGTGAATCCCATCCATTGACAAGAAAAGTCCATTTATAGTCACCAACGCCTTTGTAAGCCTTATTACTCGCTTTAAATGGTTTTATAATCTGATTATTGATTTTATGTTTAATTTTTTTGAATTTTTCGTTAAAACAGATTATAATTGGATGTTTCCCTCGAGAAACGTGAAGCGAATCCCATCCATTGGCAAGAAAAGTGCATTTATAGTCACCAATGCCTTTGTAAGCCTTATTACTCGCTTTAAATGGTTTTATAATCTCATTTTTTATTTTAAGTTTAATTTTTTTACATTTTTTGTTAAAACAGATTATAATTGGATGTTTCCCTCGAGAAACGTGAAGCGAATCCCATCCATTGACAAGAAAAGTCCATTTATAGTCACCAATGCCTTTGTAAGCCTTATTACTCGATTTAAATGGTTTTATAATCTCATTATTGATTTTAAGTTGAACTTTTTTGAATTTTTCGTTAAAACAGATTATGATTCGATGTTTCCCTCAGGAAACGTGAAGCGAATTCCATCCATTCAAGAGAAAGGTCCATTTATAGTCACCAATGCCTTTGTAAGCCTTATTACTCGCTTTAAATGGTTTTATAATCTCATTATTGATTTTAAGTTTAATTTTTTTGAATTTTTCGTTAAAACAGATTATAATTGGATGTTGCCCTCGAGAAACGTGAAGCGAATGCCATCCATGGACAAGAAAAGTCCATTTATAGTCACCAATGCCTTTGTAAGCCTTATTACTCGCTTTAAATGGTTTTATAATCTCATTATTGATTTTAAGTTTAATTTTTTTGAATTTTTTGTTAAAACAGATTATAATTGGATGTTTCCCTCGAGAAACGTGAAGCGAATCCCATCCATTGACAAGAAAAGTCCATTTATAGTCACCAATGCCTTTGTAAGCCCTATTACTCGCTTTAAATGGTTTTATAATCTCATTATTGATTTTAAGTTTAATTTTTTTACATTTTTTGTTAAAACAGATTATAATTGGATGTTTCCCTCGAGAAACGTGAAGCGAATTTCATCCATTGACAAGAAAAGTCCATTTATAGTCACCAATGCCTTTGTAAGCCTTATTACTCGCTTTAAATGGTTTTATAATCTCATTATTGATTTTAAGTTTAATTTTTTTACATTTTTTGTTAAAACAGATTATAATTGGATGTTTCACTCGGGAAACGTGAAGTGAATCCCATCTATTGACAAGAAAAGTCCATTTATAGTCACCAATGCCTTTGTAAGCCTTATTACTCGCTTTAAATGGTTTTATAATCTGATTATTGATTTTAAGTTTCATTTTTTTGAATTTTTCGTTAAAACAGATTATAATTGGATGTTTCCCTCGAGAAACGTGAAGTGAATCCCATCCATTGACAAGAAAAGTCCATTTATAGTCACCAATGCCTTTGTAAGCCTTATTAATCACTTTAAATGGTTTTATAATCTCATTATTGATTTTAAGTTTAATTTTTTTACATTTTTTGTTAAAACAGATTATAATTGGATGTTTCCCTCGAGAAACGTGAAGCGAATCCCATCCATTGACAAGAAAAGTCCATTTATAGTCACCAATGCCTTTGTAAGCCTTATTACTCGCTTTAAATGGTTTTATAATCTCATTATTGATTTTAAGTTTAATTTTTTTACATTTTTTGTTAAAACAGATTATAATTGGATGTTTCCCTCGGGAAACGTGAAGTGAATCCCATCTATTGACAAGAAAAGTCCATTTATAGTCACCAATGCCTTTGTAAGCCTTATTACTCGCTTTAAATGGTTTTATAATCTGATTATTGATTTTAAGTTTCATTTTTTTGAATTTTTCGTTAAAACAGATTATAATTGGATGTTTCCCTCGAGAAACGTGAAGTGAATCCCATCCATTGACAAGAAAAGTCCATTTATAGTCACCAATGCCTTTGTAAGCCTTATTAATCGCTTTAAATGGTTTTATAATCTCATTATTGATTTTAAGTTTAATTTTTTTACATTTTTTTTTTAAACAGATTATAATTGGATGTTTCCCTCGGGAAACGTGAAGTGAATCCCATCTATTGACAAGAAAAGTCCATTTATAGTCACCAATGCCTTTGTAAGCCTTATTACTCGCTTTAAATGGTTTTATAATCTGATTATTGATTTTAAGTTTAATTTTTTTGAATTTTTCGTTAAAACAGATTATAATTGGATGTTTCCCTCGAGAAACGTGAAGCAAATCCCATCCATTGACAAGAAAAGTCCATTTATAGTCACCAATGCCTTTGTAAGCCTTATTACTCGCTTTAAATGGTTTTATAAACTCATTATTGATTTTAAGTTTAATTTTTTTACATTTTTTGTTAAAACAGATTATAATTGGATGTTTCCCTCGGGAAACGTGAAGTGAATCCCATCTATTGACAAGAAAAGTCTAGTTATAGTCACCAATGCCTTTGTAAGCCTTATTACTCACTTTAAATGGTTTTATAATCTCATTATTGATCTTAAGTTTAATTTTTTTTACATTTTTTGTTAAAACAGATTATAATTGGATGTTTCGCTCGAAAAACGTGAAGCGAATGCCGTCCATGGACAGGAAAAGTCCATTTATAGTCACCAATGCCTTTGTAAGCCTTATTACTCGCTTTAAATGGTTTTATAATCTCATTATTGATCTTAAGTTTAATTTTTTTACATTGTTTGTTAAAACAGATTATAATTGGATGTTTCCCTTGGGAAACATGAAGTGAATCCCATCCATTGACAAGAAAAGTCCATTTATAGTCACCAATGCCTTTGTAAGTCTTATTACTCGCTTTAAATGGTTTTATAATCTCATTATTGATTTTAAGTTTAATTTTGTTGAATTTTTTGTTAAAAAAGATTATAATTGGATGTTTCCCCCGGGAAACGTGAAGTGAATCCCATCTATTGACAAGAAAAGTCCATTTATGGTCACCAATGCCTTTGTAAGCCTTATTACTCGCTTTAAATGGTTTTATAATCTGATTATTGATTTTAAGTTTAATTTTTTTAAATTTTTCGTTAAAACAGATTATAATTGGATGTTTCCCTCGAGAAACGTGAAGCGAATCCCATCCATTGACAAGAAAAGTCCATTTATAGTCACCAATGCCTTTGTAAGCCTTATTACTCGCTTTAAATAATTTTATAATCTCATTATTGATTTTAAGTTTAATTTTTTTACATTTTTTGTTAAAACAGATTATAATTGGATGTTTCCCTCGGGAAACATGAAGTGAATCCCATCCATTGACAAGAAAAGTCCATTTATAGTCACCAATGCCTTTGTAAGCCTTATTACTCGCTTTAAATGGTTTTATAATCTGATTATTGATTTTATGTTTAATTTTTTTGAATTTTTCGTTAAAACAGATTATAATTGGATGTTTCCCTCGAGAAACGTGAAGCGAATCCCATCCATTGGCAAGAAAAGTGCATTTATAGTCACCAATGCCTTTGTAAGCCTTATTACTCGCTTTAAATGGTTTTATAATCTCATTTTTTATTTTAAGTTTAATTTTTTTACATTTTTTGTTAAAACAGATTATAATTGGATGTTTCCCTCGAGAAACGTGAAGCGAATCCCATCCATTGACAAGAAAAGTCCATTTATAGTCACCAATGCCTTTGTAAGCCTTATTACTCGATTTAAATGGTTTTATAATCTCATTATTGATTTTAAGTTGAACTTTTTTGAATTTTTCGTTAAAACAGATTATGATTCGATGTTTCCCTCAGGAAACGTTAAGCGAATTCCATCCATTCAAGAGAAAGGTCCATTTATAGTCACCAATGCCTTTGTAAGCCTTATTACTCGCTTTAAATGGTTTTATAATCTCATTATTGATTTTAAGTTTAATTTTTTTGAATTTTACGTTAAAACAGATTATAATTGGATGTTTCCCTCGAGAAACGTGAAGCGAATCCCATCCATTGACAAGAAAAGTCCATTTATAGTCACCAATGCCTTTGTAAGCCTTATTACTCGCTTTAAATGGTTTTATAATCTGATTATTGATTTTATGTTTAATTGTTTTGAATTTTTCGTTAAAAAAGATTATAATTGGATGTTTCCCTCGAGAAACGTGAAGCGAATCCCATCCATTGGCAAGAAAAGTGCATTTATAGTCACCAATGCCTTTGTAAGCCTTATTACTCGCTTTAAATGGTTTTATAATCTGATTATTGATTTTAAGTTTCATTTTTTTGAATTTTTCGTTAAAACAGATTATAATTGGATGTTTCCCTCGAGAAACGTGAAGCGAATCCCATCCATTGACAAGAAAAGTCCATTTATAGTCACCAATGCCTTTGTAAGCCTTATTACTCGCTTTAAATGGTTTTATAATCTGATTATTGATTTTATGTTTAATTGTTTTGAATTTTTCGTTAAAAAAGATTATAATTGGATGTTTCCCTCGAGAAACGTGAAGCGAATCCCATCCATTGGCAAGAAAAGTGCATTTATAGTCACCAATGCCTTTGTAAGCCTTATTACTCGCTTTAAATGGTTTTATAATCTGATTATTGATTTTAAGTTTCATTTTTTTGAATTTTTCGTTAAAACAGATTATAATTGGATGTTTCCCTCGAGAAACGTGAAGCAAATCCCATCCATTGACAAGAAAAGTCCATTTATAGTCACCAATGCCTTTGTAAGCCTTATTACTCGCTTTAAATGGTTTTATAAACTCATTATTGATTTTAAGTTTAATTTTTTTACATTTTTTGTTAAAACAGATTATAATTGGATGTTTCCCTCGGGAAACGTGAAGTGAATCCCATCTATTGACAAGAAAAGTCTAGTTATAGTCACCAATGCCTTTGTAAGCCTTATTACTCACTTTAAATGGTATTATAATCTCATTATTGATCTTAAGTTTAATTTTTTTTACATTTTTTGTTAAAACAGATTATAATTGGATGTTTCGCTCGAAAAACGTGAAGCGAATGCCGTCCATGGACAGGAAAAGTCCATTTATAGTCACCAATGCCTTTGTAAGCCTTATTACTCGCTTTAAATGGTTTTATAATCTCATTATTGATCTTAAGTTTAATTTTTTTACATTGTTTGTTAAAACAAATTATAATTGGATGTTTCCCTTGGGAAACATGAAGTGAATCCCATCCATTGACAAGAAAAGTCCATTTATAGTCACCAATGCCTTTGTAAGTCTTATTACTCGCTTTAAATGGTTTTATAATCTCATTATTGATTTTAAGTTTAATTTTTTTGAATTTTTTGTTAAAAAAGATTATAATTGGATGTTTCCCCCGGGAAACGTGAAGTGAATCCCATCTATTGACAAGAAAAGTCCATTTATGGTCACCAATGCCTTTGTAAGCCTTATTACTCGCTTTAAATGGTTTTATAATCTGATTATTGATTTTAAGTTTAATTTTTTTGAATTTTTCGTTAAAACAGATTATAATTGGATGTTTCCCTCGAGAAACGTGAAGCGAATCCCATCCATTGACAAGAAAAGTCCATTTATAGTCACCAATGCCTTTGTAAGCCTTATTACTCGCTTTAAATAATTTTATAATCTCATTATTGATTTTAAGTTTAATTTTTTTACATTTTTTGTTAAAACAGATTATAATTGGATGTTTCCCTCGGGAAACATGAAGTGAATCCCATCCATTGACAAGAAAAGTCCATTTATAGTCACCAACGCCTTTGTAAGCCTTATTACTCGCTTTAAATGGTTTTATAATCTGATTATTGATTTTATGTTTAATTTTTTTGAATTTTTCGTTAAAACAGATTATAATTGGATGTTTCCCTCGAGAAACGTGAAGCGAATCCCATCCATTGGCAAGAAAAGTGCATTTATAGTCACCAATGCCTTTGTAAGCCTTATTACTCGCTTTAAATGGTTTTATAATCTCATTTTTTATTTTAAGTTTAATTTTTTTACATTTTTTGTTAAAACAGATTATAATTGGATGTTTCCCTCGAGAAACGTGAAGCGAATCCCATCCATTGACAAGAAAAGTCCATTTATAGTCACCAATGCCTTTGTAAGCCTTATTACTCGATTTAAATGGTTTTATAATCTCATTATTGATTTTAAGTTGAACTTTTTTGAATTTTTCGTTAAAACAGATTATGATTCGATGTTTCCCTCAGGAAACGTTAAGCGAATTCCATCCATTCAAGAGAAAGGTCCATTTATAGTCACCAATGCCTTTGTAAGCCTTATTACTCGCTTTAAATGGTTTTATAATCTCATTATTGATTTTCAGTTTAATTTTTTTGAATTTTTCGTTAAAACAGATTATAATTGGATGTTTCCCTCGAGAAACGTGAAGCGAATGCCATCCATGGACAAGAAAAGTCCATTTATAGTCACCAATGCCTTTGTAAGCCTTATTACTCGCTTTAAATGGTTTTATAATCTCATTATTGATTTTAAGTTTAATTTTTTTACATTTTGTTGTTAAAATAGAATATAATAGGATGTTTCCCTCGAGAAACGTGAAGCGAATCCCATCCATTGACAAGAAAAGTCCATTTATAGTCACCAATGCCTTTGTAAGTCTTATTACTCGCTTTAAATGGTTTTATAATCTCATTATTGATTTTAAGTTGATTTTTTTTGAATTTTTTGTTAAAACAGATTATAATTGGATGTTTCCCTCGGGAAACGTGAAGTGAATCCCATCTATTGACAAGAAAAGTCCATTTATAGTCACCAATGCCTTTGTAAGCCTTATTACTTGCTTTAAATGGTTTTATAATCTGATTATTGATTTTAAGTTTAATTTTTTTGAATTTTTTGTTAAAACAGATTATAATTGGATGTTTCCCTCGAGAAACGTGAAGAGAATCCCATCTATTGACAAGAAAAGTCCATTTATAGTCACCAATGCCTTTGTAAGCCTTATTACTCGCTTTAAATGGTTTTATAATCTGATTATTGATTTTAAGTTTAATTTTTTTGAATTTTTCGTTAAAACAGATTATAATTGGATGTTTCCCTCAGGAAACGTGAAGCGAATCCCATCCATTGACAAGAAAAGTCCATTTATAGTCACCAATGCCTTTGTAAGCCTTATTACTCGCTTTAAATGGTTTTATAATCTCATTATTGATTTTAAGTTTAATTTTTTTACATTTTGTTGTTAAAATAGAATATAATAGGATGTTTCCCTCGAGAAACGTGAAGCGAATCCCATCCATTGACAAGAAAAGTCCATTTATAGTCACCAATGCCTTTGTAAGTCTTATTATTCGCTTTAAATGGTTTTATAATCTCATTATTGATTTTAAGTTGAATTTTTTTGAATTTGTTGTTAAAACAGATTATAATTGGATGTTTCCCTCGGGAAACGTGAAGTGAATCCCATCTATTGACAAGAAAAGTCCATTTATAGTCACCAATGCCTTTGTAAGCCTTATTACTTGCTTTAAATGGTTTTATAATCTGATTATTGATTTTAAGTTTAATTTTTTTACATTTTGTTGTTAAAACAGATTATAATAGGATGTTTCCCTCGAGAAACGTGAAGCGAATCCCATCCATTGACAAGAAAAGTCCATTTATAGTCACCAATGCCTTTGTAAGTCTTATTACTCGCTTTAAATGGTTTTATAATCTCATTATTGATTTTAAGTTGAATTTTTTTGAATTTTTTGTTAAAAAAGATTATAATTGGATGTTTCCCCCGGGAAACGTGAAGTGAATCCCATCTATTGACAAGAAAAGTCCATTTATGGTCACCAATGCCTTTGTAAGCCTTATTACTCGCTTTAAATGGTTTTATAATCTGATTATTGATTTTAAGTTTAATTTTTTTGAATTTTTCGTTAAAACAGATTATAATTGGATGTTTCCCTCGAGAAACGTGAAGCGAATCCCATCCATTGACAAGAAAAGTCCATTTATAGTCACCAATGCCTTTGTAAGCCTTATTACTCGCTTTAAATGGTTTTATAAACTCATTATTGATTTTAAGTTTAATTTTTTTACATTTTTTGTTAAAACAGATTATAATTGGATGTTTCCCTCGGGAAACGTGAAGTGAATCCCATCTATTGACAAGAAAAGTCTAGTTATAGTCACCAATGCCTTTGTAAGCCTTATTACTCGCTTTAAATGGTTTTATAATCTCATTATTGATCTTAAGTTTAATTTTTTTTACATTTTTTGCTAAAACAGATTATAATTGGATGTTTCCCTCGGGAAACGTGAAGTGAATCCCATCTATTGACAAGAAAAGTCCATTTATAGTCACCAATGCCTTTGTAAGTCTTATTACTCGCTTTAAATGGTTTTATAATCTCATTATTGATTTTAAGTTGAATTGTTTTGAATTTTTTGTTAAAACAGATTATAATTGGATGTTTCCCTCGGGAAACGTGAAGTGAATCCCATCTATTGACAAGAAAAGTCCATTTATAGTCACCAATGCCTTTGTAAGCCTTATTACTCGCTTTAAATGGTTTGATAATCTGATTATTGATTTTAAGTTTAATTTTTTAGAATTTTTCGTTAAAACATATTATAATTGGATGTTTCTCTCGAGAAACGTGAAGCGAATCCCATCCATTGACAAGAAAAGTCCATTTATAGTCACCAATGCCTTTGTAAGCCTTATTACTCGCTTTAAATGGTTTTATAATCTGATTATTGATTTTATGTTTAATTTTTTTGAATTTTTCGTTAAAACAGATTATAATTGGATGTTTCCCTCGAGAAACGTGAAGCGAATCCCATCCATTGGCAAGAAAAGTGCATTTATAGTCACCAATGCCTTTGTAAGCCTTATTACTCGCTTTAAATGGTTTTATAATCTCATTTTTTATTTTAAGTTTAATTTTTTTACATTTTTTGTTAAAACAGATTATAATTGGATGTTTCCCTCGAGAAACGTGAAGCGAATCCCATCCATTGACAAGAAAAGTCCATTTATAGTCACCAATGCCTTTGTAAGCCTTATTACTCGATTTAAATGGTTTTATAATCTCATTATTGATTTTAAGTTGAACTTTTTTGAATTTTTCGTTAAAACAGATTATGATTCGATGTTTCCCTCAGGAAACGTGAAGCGAATTCCATCCATTCAAGAGAAAGGTCCATTTATAGTCACCAATGCCTTTGTAAGCCTTATTACTCGCTTTAAATGGTTTTATAATCTCATTATTGATTTTAAGTTTAATTTTTTTGAATTTTTCGTTAAAACAGATTATAATTGGATGTTTCCCTCGAGAAACGTGAAGCGAATGCCATCCATGGACAAGAAAAGTCCATTTATAGTCACCAATGCCTTTGTAAGCCTTATTACTCGCTTTAAATGGTTTTATAATCTCATTATTGATTTTAAGTTTAATTTTTTTACATTTTGTTTTTAAAATAGAATATAATAGGATGTTTCCCTCGAGAAACGTGAAGCGAATCCCATCCATTGACAAGAAAAGTCCATTTATAGTCACCAATGCCTTTGTAAGTCTTATTACTCGCTTTAAATGGTTTTATAATCTCATTATTGATTTTAAGTTGAATTGTTTTGAATTTTTTGTTAAGACAGATTATAATTGGATGTTTCCCTCGGGAAACGTGAAGTGAATCCCATCTATTGACAAGAAAAGTCCATTTATAGTCACCAATGCCTTTGTAAGCCTTATTACTTGCTTTAAATGGTTTTATAATCTGATTATTGATTTTAAGTTTAATTTTTTTGAATTTTTTGTTAAAACAGATTATAATTGGATGTTTCCCTCGAGAAACGTGAAGCGAATCCTATCTATTGACAAGAAAAGTCCATTTATAGTCACCAATGCCTTTGTAAGCCTTATTACTCGCTTTAAATGGTTTTATAATCTCATTATTGATTTTAAGTTTAATTTTTTTGAATTTTTCGTTAAAACAGATTATAATTGGATGTTTCCCTCGAGAAACGTGAAGCGAATCCCATCCATTGACAAGAAAAGTCCATTTATAGTCACCAATGCCTTTGTAAGCCTTATTACTCACTTTAAATGGTTTTATAATCTCATTATTGATTTTATGTTTAATTTTTTTACATTTTGTTGTTAAAACAGATTATAATAGGATGTTTCCCTCGAGAAACGTGAAGCGAATCCCATCCATTGACAAGAAAAGTCCATTTATAGTCACCAATGCCTTTGTAAGTCTTATTACTCGCTTTAAATGGTTTTATAATCTCATTATTGATTTTAAGTTGAATTTTTTTGAATTTTTTGTTAAAAAAGATTATAATTGGATGTTTCCCCCGGGAAACGTGAAGTGAATCCCATCTATTGACAAGAAAAGTCCATTTATGGTCACCAATGCCTTTGTAAGCCTTATTACTCGCTTTAAATGGTTTTATAATCTGATTATTGATTTTAAGTTTAATTTTTTTGAATTTTTCGTTAAAACAGATTATAATTGGATGTTTCCCTCGAGAAACGTGAAGCGAATCCCATCCATTGACAAGAAAAGTCCATTTATAGTCACCAATGCCTTTGTAAGCCCTATTACTCGCTTTAAATGGTTTTATAATCTCATTATTGATTTTAAGTTTAATTTTTTTACATTTTTTGTTAAAACAGATTATAATTGGATGTTTCCCTCGGGAAACATGAAGTGAATCCCATCCATTGACAAGAAAAGTCCATTTATAGTCACCAATGCCTTTGTAAGCCTTATTACTCGCTTTAAATGGTTTTATAATCTGATTATTGATTTTAAGTTTAATTTTTTTGAATTTTTCGTTAAAACAGATTATAATTGGATGTTTCCCTCGAGAAACGTGAAGCGAATCCCATCCATTGACAAGAAAAGTCCATTTATAGTCACCAATGCCTTTGTAAGCCTTATTACTCGCTTTAAATGGTTTTATAAACTCATTATTGATTTTAAGTTTAATTTTTTTACATTTTTTGTTAAAACAGATTATAATTGGATGTTTCCCTCGGGAAACGTGAAGTGAATCCCATCTATTGACAAGAAAAGTCTAGTTATAGTCACCAATGCCTTTGTAAGCCTTATTACTCGCTTTAAATGGTTTTATAATCTCATTATTGATCTTAAGTTTAATTTTTTTTACATTTTTTGTTAAAACAGATTATAATTGGATGTTTCCCTCGGGAAACGTGAAGTGAATCCCATCTATTGACAAGAAAAGTCCATTTATAGTCACCAATGCCTTTGTAAGTCTTATTACTCGCTTTAAATGGTTTTATAATCTCATTATTGATTTTAAGTTGAATTTTTTTGAATTTTTTGTTAAAAAAGATTATAATTGGATGTTTCCCCCGGGAAACGTGAAGTGAATCCCATCTATTGACAAGAAAAGTCCATTTATGGTCACCAATGCCTTTGTAAGCCTTATTACTCGCTTTAAATGGTTTTATAATCTGATTATTGATTTTAAGTTTAATTTTTTTGAATTTTTCGTTAAAACAGATTATAATTGGATGTTTCCCTCGAGAAACGTGAAGCCAATCCCATCCATTGACAAGAAAAGTCCATTTATAGTCACCAATGCCTTTGTAAGCCTTATTACTCGCTTTAAATAATTTTATAATCTCATTATTGATTTTAAGTTTAATTTTTTTACATTTTTTGTTAAAACAGATTATAATTGGATGTTTCCCTCGGGAAACATGAAGTGAATCCCATCCATTGACAAGAAAAGTCCATTTATAGTCACCAATGCCTTTGTAAGCCTTATTACTCGCTTTAAATGGTTTTATAATCTGATTATTGATTTTATGTTTAATTTTTTTGAATTTTTCGTTAAAACAGATTATAATTGGATGTTTCCCTCGAGAAACGTGAAGCGAATCCCATCCATTGGCAAGAAAAGTGCATTTATAGTCACCAATGCCTTTGTAAGCCTTATTACTCGCTTTAAATGGTTTTATAATCTCATTATTGATTTTAAGTTGAATTTTTTTGAATTTTTTGTTAAAAAAGATTATAATTGGATGTTTCCCCCGGGAAACGTGAAGTGAATCCCATCTATTGACAAGAAAAGTCCATTTATGGTCACCAATGCCTTTGTAAGCCTTATTACTCGCTTTAAATGGTTTTATAATCTGATTATTGATTTTAAGTTTAATTTTTTTGAATTTTTCGTTAAAACAGATTATAATTGGATGTTTCCCTCGAGAAACGTGAAGCGAATCCCATCCATTGACAAGAAAAGTCCATTTATAGTCACCAATGCCTTTGTAAGCCCTATTACTCGCTTTAAATGGTTTTATAATCTCATTATTGATTTTAAGTTTAATTTTTTTAATTTTTTGTTAAAACAGATTATAATTGGATGTTTCCCTCGGGAAACATGAAGTGAATCCCATCCATTGACAAGAAAAGTCCATTTATAGTCACCAATGCCTTTGTAAGCCTTATTACTCGCTTTAAATGGTTTTATAATCTGATTATTGATTTTAAGTTTAATTTTTTTGAATTTTTCGTTAAAACAGATTATAATTGGATGTTTCCCTCGAGAAACGTGAAGCGAATCCCATCCATTGACAAGAAAAGTCCATTTATACTCACCAATGCCTTTGTAAGCCTTATTACTCGCTTTAAATGGTTTTATAAACTCATTATTGATTTTAAGTTTAATTTTTTTACATTTTTTGTTAAAACAGATTATAATTGGATGTTTCCCTCGGGAAACGTGAAGTGAATCCCATCTATTGACAAGAAAAGTCTAGTTATAGTCACCAATGCCTTTGTAAGCCTTATTACTCGCTTTAAATGGTTTTATAATCTCATTATTGATCTTAAGTTTAATTTTTTTTACATTTTTTGTTAAAACAGATTATAATTGGATGTTTCCCTCGGGAAACGTGAAGTGAATCCCATCTATTGACAAGAAAAGTCCATTTATAGTCACCAATGCCTTTGTAAGTCTTATTACTCGCTTTAAATGGTTTTATAATCTCATTATTGATTTTAAGTTGAATTTTTTTGAATTTTTTGTTAAAAAAGATTATAATTGGATGTTTCCCCCGGGAAACGTGAAGTGAATCCCATCTATTGACAAGAAAAGTCCATTTATGGTCACCAATGCCTTTGTAAGCCTTATTACTCGCTTTAAATGGTTTTATAATCTGATTATTGATTTTAAGTTTAATTTTTTTGAATTTTTCGTTAAAACAGATTATAATTGGATGTTTCCCTCGAGAAACGTGAAGCCAATCCCATCCATTGACAAGAAAAGTCCATTTATAGTCACCAATGCCTTTGTAAGCCTTATTACTCGCTTTAAATAATTTTATAATCTCATTATTGATTTTAAGTTTAATTTTTTTACATTTTTTGTTAAAACAGATTATAATTGGATGTTTCCCTCGGGAAACATGAAGTGAATCCCATCCATTGACAAGAAAAGTCCATTTATAGTCACCAATGCCTTTGTAAGCCTTATTACTCGCTTTAAATGGTTTTATAATCTGATTATTGATTTTATGTTTAATTTTTTTGAATTTTTCGTTAAAACAGATTATAATTGGATGTTTTCCTCGAGAAACGTGAAGCGAATCCCATCCATTGGCAAGAAAAGTGCATTTATAGTCACCAATGCCTTTGTAAGCCTTATTACTCGCTTTAAATGGTTTTATAATCTCATTTTTTATTTTAAGTTTAATTTTTTTACATTTTTTGGTAAAACAGATTATAATTGGATGTTTCCCTCGAGAAACGTGAAGCGAATCCCATCCATTGACAAGAAAAGTCCATTTATAGTCACCAATGCCTTTGTAAGCCTTATTACTCGATTTAAATGGTTTTATAATCTCATTATTGATTTTAAGTTGAACTTTTTTGAATTTTTCGTTAAAACAGATTATGATTCGATGTTTCCCTCAGGAAACGTTAAGCGAATTCCATCCATTCAAGAGAAAGGTCCATTTATAGTCACCAATGCCTTTGTAAGCCTTATTACTCGCTTTAAATGGTTTTATAATCTCATTATTGATTTTAAGTTTAATTTTTTTGAATTTTTCGTTAAAACAGATTATAATTGGATGTTTCCCTCGAGAAACGTGAAGCGAATGCCATCCATGGACAAGAAAAGTCCATTTATAGTCACCAATGCCTTTGTAAGCCTTATTACTCGCTTTAAATGGTTTTATAATCTCATTATTGATTTTAAGTTTAATTTTTTTACATTTTGTTGTTAAAATAGAATATAATAGGATGTTTCCCTCGAGAAACGTGAAGCGAATCCCATCCATTGACAAGAAAAGTCTATTTATAGTCACCAATGCCTTTGTAAGTCTTATTACTCGCTTTAAATGGTTTTATAATCTCATTATTGATTTTAAGTTGAATTTTTTTGAATTTTTTGTTAAAACAGATTATAATTGGATGTTTCCCTCTGGAAACGTGAAGTGAATCCCATCTATTGACAAGAAAAGTCCATTTATAGTCACCAATGCCTTTGTAAGCCTTATTACTTGCTTTAAATGGTTTTATAATCTGATTATTGATTTTAAGTTTAATTTTTTTGAATTTTTTGTTAAAACAGATTATAATTGGATGTTTCCCTCGAGAAACGTGAAGCGAATCCCATCTATTGACAAGAAAAGTCCATTTATAGTCACCAATGCCTTTGTAAGCCTTATTACTCGCTTTAAATGGTTTTATAATCTGATTATTGATTTTAAGTTTAATTTTTTTGAATTTTTCGTTAAAACAGATTATAATTGGATGTTTCCCTCGGGAAACGTGAAGCGAATCCCATCCATTGACAAGAAAAGTCCATTTATAGTCACCAATGCCTTTGTAAGCCTTATTACTCGCTTTAAATGGTTTTATAATCTCATTATTGATTTTAAGTTTAATTTTTTTACATTTTGTTGTTAAAATAGAATATAATAGGATGTTTCCCTCGAGAAACGTGAAGCGAATCTCATCCATTGACAAGAAAAGTCCATTTATAGTCACCAATGCCTTTGTAAGTCTTATTACTCGCTTTAAATGGTTTTATAATCTCATTATTGATTTTAAGTTGAATTTTTTTGAATTTTTTGTTAAAACAGATTATAATTGGATGTTTCCCTCGGGAAACGTGAAGTGAATTCCATCCATTCAAGAGAAAGGTCCATTTATAGTCACCAATGCCTTTGTAAGCCTTATTACTCGCTTTAAATGGTTTTATAATCTCATTATTGATTTTAAGTTTAATTTTTTTGAATTTTTCGTTAAAACAGATTATAATTGGATGTTTCCCTCGAGAAACGTGAAGCGAATGCCATCCATGGACAAGAAAAGTCCATTTATAGTCACCAATGCCTTTGTAAGCCTTATTACTCGATTTAAATGGTTTTATAATCTCATTATTGATTTTAAGTTGAACTTTTTTGAATTTTTCGTTAAAACAGATTATGATTCGATGTTTCCCTCAGGAAACGTGAAGCGAATTCCATCCATTCAAGAGAAAGGTCCATTTATAGTCACCAATGCCTTTGTAAGCCTTATTACTCGCTTTAAATGGTTTTATAATCTCATTATTGATTTTAAGTTTAATTTTTTTGAATTTTTCGTTAAAACAGATTATAATTGGATGTTTCCCTCGAGAAACGTGAAGCGAATGCCATCCATGGACAAGAAAAGTCCATTTATAGTCACCAATGCCTTTGTAAGCCTTATTACTCGCTTTAAATGGTTTTATAATCTCATTATTGATTTCAAGTTTAATTTTTTTGAATTTTTTGTTAAAACAGATTATAATTGGATGTTTCCCTCGAGAAACGTGAAGCGAATCCCATCCATTGACAAGAAAAGTCCATTTATAGTCACCAATGCCTTTGTAAGCCCTATTACTCGCTTTAAATGGTTTTATAATCTCATTATTGATTTTAAGTTTAATTTTTTTACATTTTTTATTAAAACAGATTATAATTGGATGTTTCCCTCGAGAAACGTGAAGCGAATCCCATCCATTGACAAGAAAAGTCCATTTATAGTCACCAATGCCTTTGTAAGCCTTATTACTCGCTTTAAATGGTTTTATAATCTCATTATTGATTTTAAGTTTAATTTTTTTACATTTTTTGTTAAAACAGATTATAATTGGATGTTTCCCTCGGGAAACGTGAAGTGAATCCCATCTATTGACAAGAAAAGTCCATTTATAGTCACCAATGCCTTTGTAAGCCTTATTACTCGCTTTAAATGGTTTTATAATCTGATTATTGATTTTAAGTTTAATTTTTTGGAATTTTTCGTTAAAACAGATTATAATTGGATGTTTCCCTCGAGAAACGTGAAGCGAATCCCATCCATTGACAAGAAAAGTCCATTTATAGTCACCAATGCCTTTGTAAGCCTTATTACTCGATTTAAATGGTTTTATAATCTCATTATTGATTTTAAGTTGAACTTTTTTGAATTTTTTGTTAAAACAGATTATAATTGGATGTTTCCCTCGAGAAACATGAAGTGAATCCCATCCATTGATAAGAAAAGTCCATTTATAGTCACCAATGCCTTTGTAAGCCTTATTACTCGCTTTAAATGGTTTTATAATCTGATTATTGATTTTAAGTTTAATTTTTTTGAATTTTTCGTTAAAACAGATTATAATTGGATGTTTCCCTCGAGAAACGTGAAGCGAATCCCATCCATTGACAAGAAAAGTCCATTTATAGTCACCAATGCCTTTGTAAGCCTTATTACTCGCTTTAAATGGTTTTATAAACTCATTATTGATTTTAAGTTTAATTTTTTTACATTTTTTGTTTAAACAGATTATAATTGGATGTTTCCCTCGGGAAACGTGAAGTGAATCCCATCTATTGACAAGAAAAGTCTAGTTATAGTCACCAATGCCTTTGTAAGCCTTATTACTCGCTTTAAATGGTTTTATAATCTCATTATTGATCTTAAGTTTAATTTTTTTTACATTTTTTGTTAAAACAGATTATAATTGGATGTTTCCCTCGGGAAACATGAAGTGAATCCCATCTATTGACAAGAAAAGTCCATTTATAGTCACCAATGCCTTTGTAAGTCTTATTACTCGCTTTAAATGGTTTTATAATCTCATTATTGATTTTAAGTTGAATTTTTTTGAATTTTTTGTTAAAAAAGATTATAATTGGATGTTTCCCCCGGGAAACGTGAAGTGAATCCCATCTATTGACAAGAAAAGTCCATTTATGGTCACCAATGCCTTTGTAAGCCTTATTACTCGCTTTAAATGGTTTTATAATCTGATTATTGATTTTAAGTTTAATTTTTTTGAATTTTTCGTTAAAACAGATTATAATTGGATGTTTCCCTCGAGAAACGTGAAGCCAATCCCATCCATTGACAAGAAAAGTCCATTTATAGTCACCAATGCCTTTGTAAGCCTTATTACTCGCTTTAAATAATTTTATAATCTCATTATTGATTTTAAGTTTAATTTTTTTACATTTTTTGTTAAAACAGATTATAATTGGATGTTTCCCTCGGGAAACATGAAGTGAATCCCATCCATTGACAAGAAAAGTCCATTTATAGTCACCAATGCCTTTGTAAGCCTTATTACTCGCTTTAAATGGTTTTATAATCTGATTATTGATTTTATGTTTAATTTTTTTTAATTTTTCGTTAAAACAGATTATAATTGGATGTTTCCCTCGAGAAACGTGAAGCGAATCCCATCCATTGGCAAGAAAAGTGCATTTATAGTCACCAATGCCTTTGTAAGCCTTATTACTCGCTTTAAATGGTTTTATAATCTCATTTTTTATTTTAAGTTTAATTTTTTTACATTTTTTGTTAAAACAGATTATAATTGGATGTTTCCCTCGAGAAACGTGAAGCGAATCCCATCCATTGACAAGAAAAGTCCATTTATAGTCACCAATGCCTTTGTAAGCCTTATTACTCGATTTAAATGGTTTTATAATCTCATTATTGATTTTAAGTTGAACTTTTTTGAATTTTTCGTTAAAACAGATTATGATTCGATGTTTCCCTCAGGAAACGTGAAGCGAATTCCATCCATTCAAGAGAAAGGTCCATTTATAGTCACCAATGCCTTTGTAAGCCTTATTACTCGCTTTAAATGGTTTTATAATCTCATTATTGATTTTAAGTTTAATTTTTTTGAATTTTTCGTTAAAACAGATTATAATTGGATGTTTCCCTCGAGAAACATGAAGCGAATGCCATCCATGGACAAGAAAAGTCCATTTATAATCACCAATGCCTTTGTAAGCCTTATTACTCGCTTTAAATGGTTTTATAATCTCATTATTGATTTCAAGTTTAATTTTTTTGAATTTTTTGTTAAAACAGATTATAATTGGATGTTTTCCTCGAGAAACGTGAAGCGAATCCCATCCATTGACAAGAAAAGTCCATTTATAGTCACCAATGCCTTTGTAAGCCCTATTACTCGCTTTAAATGGTTTTATAATCTCATTATTGATTTTAAGTTTAATTTTTTTACATTTTTTATTAAAACAGATTATAATTGGATGTTTCCCTCGAGAAACGTGAAGCGAATCCCATCCATTGACAAGAAAAGTCCATTTATAGTCACCAATGCCTTTGTAAGCCTTATTACTCGCTTTAAATGGTTTTATAATCTCATTATTGATTTTAAGTTTAATTTTTTTACATTTTTTGTTAAAACAGATTATAATTGGATGTTTCCCTCGGGAAACGTGAAGTGAATCCCATCTATTGACAAGAAAAGTCCATTTATAGTCACCAATGCCTTTGTAAGCCTTATTACTCGCTTTAAATGGTTTTATAATCTCATTATTGATTTTAAGTTTAATTTTTTTACATTTTTTGTTAAAACAGATTATAATTGGATGTTTCCCTCGGGAAACGTGAAGTGAATCCCATCTATTGACAAGAAAAGTCCATTTATGGTCACCAATGCCTTTGTAAGCCTTATTACTCGCTTTAAATGGTTTTATAATCTGATTATTGATTTTAAGTTTAATTTTTTTGAATTTTTCGTTAAAACAGATTATAATTGGATGTTTCCCTCGAGAAACGTGAAGCGAATCCCATCCATTGACAAGAAAAGTCCATTTATAGTCACCAATACCTTTGTAAGCCTTATTACTCGCTTTAAGTGGTTTTATAAACTCATTATTGATTTTAAGTTTAATTTTTTTACATTTTTTGTTAAAACAGATTATAATTGGATGTTTCCCTCGGGAAACGTGAAGTGAATCCCATCTATTAACAAGAAAAGTCTAGTTATAGTCACCAATGCCTTTGTAAGCCTTATTACTCACTTTAAATGGTTTTATAATCTCATTATTGATCTTAAGTTTAATTTTTTTTACATTTTTTGTTAAAACAGATTATAATTGGATGTTTCCCTCGGGAAACGTGAAGTGAATCCCATCTATTGACAAGAAAAGTCCATTTATTGTCACCAATGCCTTTGTAAGTCTTATTACTCGCTTTAAATGGTTTTATAATTTCATTATTGATTTTAAGTTGAATTTTTTTGAATTTTTTGTTAAAACAAATTATAATTGGATGTTTCGCTCGGGAAACGTGAAGTGAATCCCATCTATTGACAAGAAAAGTCCATTTATAGTCACCAATGCCTTTGTAAGCCTTATTACTCGCTTTAAATGGTTTGATAATCTGATTATTAATTTTAAGTTTAATTTTTTAGAATTTTTCGTTAAAACATATTATAATTGGATGTTTCTCTCGAAAAACGTGAAGCGAATCCCATCCATTGACAAGAAAAGTCCATTTATAGTCACCAATGCCTTTGTAAGCCTTATTACTCGCTTTAAATGGTTTTATAATCTGATTATTGATTTTATGTTTAATTTTTTTGAATTTTTCGTTAAAACAGATTATAATTGGATGTTTCCCTCGAGAAACGTGAAGCGAATCCCATCCATTGGCAAGAAAAGTGCATTTATAGTCACCAATGCCTTTGTAAGCCTTATTACTCGCTTTAAATGGTTTTATAATCTCATTTTTTATTTTGAGTTTAATTTTTTTACATTTTTTGTTAAAACAGGTTATAATTGGATGTTTCCCTCGAGAAACGTGAAGCGAATCCCATCCATTTACAAGAAAAGTCCATTTATAGTCACCAATGCCTTTGTAAGCCTTATTACTCGATTTAAATGGTTTTATAATCTCATTATTGATTTTAAGTTGAACTTTTTTGAATTTTTCGTTAAAACAGATTATGATTCGATGTTTCCCTCAGGAAACGTGAAGCGAATTCCATCCATTCAAGAGAAAGGTCCATTTATAGTCACCAATGCCTTTGTAAGCCTTATTACTCGCTTTAAATGGTTTTATAATCTCATTATTGATTTTAAGTTTAATTTTTTTGAATTTTTCGTTAAAACAGATTATAATTGGATGTTTCCCTCGAGAAACATGAAGCGAATGCCATCCATGGACAAGAAAAGTCCATTTATAGTCACCAATGCCTTTGTAAGCCTTATTACTCGCTTTAAATGGTTTTATAATCTCATTATTGATTTTAAGTTTAATTTTTTTAGATTTTGTTGTTAAAATAGAATATAATAGGATGTTTCCCTCGAGAAACGTGAAGCGAATCCCATCCATTGACAAGAAAAGTCCATTTATAGTCACCAATGCCTTTGTAAGTCTTATTACTCGCTTTAAATGGTTTTATAATCTGATTATTGATTTTAAGTTGAATTTTTTTGAATTTTTTGTTAAAACAGATTATAATTGGATGTTTCCCTCGGGAAACGTGAAGTGAATCCCATCTATTGACAAGAAAAGTCCATTTATAGTCACCAATGCCTTTGTAAGCCTTATTACTTGCTTTAAATGGTTTTATAATCTGATTATTGATTTTAAGTTTAATTTTTTTGAATTTTTTGTTAAAACAGATTATAATTGGATGTTTCCCTCGAGAAACGTGAAGCGAATCCTATCTATTGACAAGAAAAGTCCATTTATAGTCACCAATGCCTTTGTAAGCCTTATTACTCGCTTTAAATGGTTTTATAATCTCATTATTGATTTTAAGTTTAATTTTTTTGAATTTTTCGTTAAAACAGATTATAATTGGATGTTTCCCTCGAGAAACGTGAAGCGAATGCCATCCATGGACAAGAAAAGTCCATTTATAGTCACCAATGCCTTTGTAAGCCTTATTACTCGCTTTAAATGGTTTTATAATCTCATTATTGATTTTAAGTTTAATTTTTTTAGATTTTGTTGTTAAAATAGAATATAATAGGATGTTTCCCTCGAGAAACGTGAAGCGAATCCCATCCATTGACAAGAAAAGTCCATTTATAGTCACCAATGCCTTTGTAAGTCTTATTACTCGCTTTAAATGGTTTTATAATCTGATTATTGATTTTAAGTTGAATTTTTTTGAATTTTTTTTTAAAACAGATTATAATTGGATGTTTCCCTCGGGAAACGTGAAGTGAATCCCATCTATTGACAAGAAAAGTCCATTTATAGTCACCAATGCCTTTGTAAGCCTTATTACTTGCTTTAAATGGTTTTATAATCTGATTATTGATTTTAAGTTTAATTTTTTTGAATTTTTTGTTAAAACAGATTATAATTGGATGTTTCCCTCGAGAAACGTGAAGCGAATCCTATCTATTGACAAGAAAAGTCCATTTATAGTCACCAATGCCTTTGTAAGCCTTATTACTCGCTTTAAATGGTTTTATAATCTCATTATTGATTTTAAGTTTAATTTTTTTGAATTTTTCGTTAAAACAGATTATAATTGGATGTTTCCCTCGAGAAACGTGAAGCGAATCCCATCCATTGACAAGAAAAGTCCATTTATAGTCACCAATGCCTTTGTAAGCCTTATTACTCACTTTAAATGGTTTTATAATCTCATTATTGATTTTATGTTTAATTTTTTTACATTTTGTTGTTAAAACAGATTATAATAGGATGTTTCCCTCGAGAAACGTGAAGCGAATCCCATCCATTGACAAGAAAAGTCCATTTATAGTCACCAATGCCTTTGTAAGTCTTATTACTCGCTTTAAATGGTTTTATAATCTCATTATTGATTTTAAGTTGAATTTTTTTGAATTTTTTGTTAAAAAAGATTATAATTGGATGTTTCCCCCGGGAAACGTGAAGTGAATCCCATCTATTGACAAGAAAAGTCCATTTATGGTCCCCAATGCCTTTGTAAGCCTTATTACTCGCTTTAAATGGTTTTATAATCTGATTATTGATTTTAAGTTTAATTTTTTTGAATTTTTCGTTAAAACAGATTATAATTGGATGTTTCCCTCGAGAAACGTGAAGCGAATCCCATCCATTGACAAGAAAAGTCCATTTATAGTCACCAATGCCTTTGTAAGCCTTATTACTCGATTTAAATGGTTTTATAATCTCATTATTGATTTTAAGTTGAACTTTTTTGAATTTTTTGTTAAAACAGATTATAATTGGATGTTTCCCTCGAGAAACATGAAGTGAATCCCATCCATTGACAAGAAAAGTCCATTTATAGTCACCAATGCCTTTGTAAGCCTTATTACTCGCTTTAAATGGTTTTATAATCTGATTATCGATTTTAAGTTTAATTTTTTTGAATTTTTCGTTAAAACAGATTATAATTGGATGTTTCCCTCGAGAAACGTGAAGCGAATCCCATCCATTGACAAGAAAAGTCCATTTATAGTCACCAATGCCTTTGTAAGCCTTATTACTCGCTTTAATGGGTTTTATAAACTCATTATTGATTTTAAGTTTAATTTTTTTACATTTTTTGTTAAAACAGATTATAATTGGATGTTTCCCTCGGGAAACGTGAAGTGAATCCCATCTATTGACAAGAAAAGTCTAGTTATAGTCACCAATGCCTTTGTAAGCCTTATTACTCGCTTTAAATGGTTTTATAATCTCATTATTGATCTTAAGTTTAATTTTTTTTACATTTTTTGTTAAAACAGATTATAATTGGATGTTTCCCTCGGGAAACGTGAAGTGAATCCCATCTATTGACAAGAAAAGTCCATTTATAGTCACCAATGCCTTTGTAAGTCTTATTACTCGCTTTAAATGGTTTTATAATCTCATTATTGATTTTAAGTTGAATTTTTTTGAATTTTTTGTTAAAAAAGATTATAATTGGATGTTTCCCCCGGGAAACGTGAAGTGAATCCCATCTATTGACAAGAAAAGTCCATTTATGGTCACCAATGCCTTTGTAAGCCTTATTACTCGCTTTAAATGGTTTTATAATCTGATTATTGATTTTAAGTTTAATTTTTTTGAATTTTTCGTTAAAACAGATTATAATTGGATGTTTCCCTCGAGAAACGTGAAGCCAATCCCATCCATTGACAAGAAAAGTCCATTTATAGTCACCAATGCCTTTGTAAGCCTTATTACTCGCTTTAAATAATTTTATAATCTCATTATTGATTTTAAGTTTAATTTTTTTACATTTTTTGTTAAAACAGATTATAATTGGATGTTTCCCTCGGGAAACATGAAGTGAATCCCATCCATTGACAAGAAAAGTCCATTTATAGTCACCAATGCCTTTGTAAGCCTTATTACTCGCTTTAAATGGTTTTATAATCTGATTATTGATTTTATGTTTAATTTTTTTGAATTTTTCGTTAAAACAGATTATAATTGGATGTTTCCCTCGAGAAACGTGAAGCGAATCCCATCCATTGGCAAGAAAAGTGCATTTATAGTCACCAATGCCTTTGTAAGCCTTATTACTCGCTTTAAATGGTTTTATAATCTCATTATTGATTTTAAGTTGAATTTTTTTGAATTTTTTGTTAAAAAAGATTATAATTGGATGTTTCCCCCGGGAAACGTGAAGTGAATCCCATCTATTGACAAGAAAAGTCCATTTATGGTCACCAATGCCTTTGTAAGCCTTATTACTCGCTTTAAATGGTTTTATAATCTGATTATTGATTTTAAGTTTAATTTTTTTGAATTTTTCGTTAAAACAGATTATAATTGGATGTTTCCCTCGAGAAACGTGAAGCGAATCCCATCCATTGACAAGAAAAGTCCATTTATAGTCACCAATGCCTTTGTAAGCCCTATTACTCGCTTTAAATGGTTTTATAATCTCATTATTGATTTTAAGTTTAATTTTTTTACATTTTTTGTTAAAACAGATTATAATTGGATGTTTCCCTCGGGAAACATGAAGTGAATCCCATCCATTGACAAGAAAAGTCCATTTATAGTCACCAATGCCTTTGTAAGCCTTATTACTCGCTTTAAATGGTTTTATAATCTGATTATTGATTTTAAGTTTAATTTTTTTGAATTTTTCGTTAAAACAGATTATAATTGGATGTTTCCCTCGAGAAACGTGAAGCGAATCCCATCCATTGACAAGAAAAGTCCATTTATAGTCACCAATGCCTTTGTAAGCCTTATTACTCGCTTTAAATGGTTTTATAAACTCATTATTGATTTTAAGTTTAATTTTTTTACATTTTTTGTTAAAACAGATTATAATTGGATGTTTCCCTCGGGAAACGTGAAGTGAATCCCATCTATTGACAAGAAAAGTCTAGTTATAGTCACCAATGCCTTTGTAAGCCTTATTACTCGCTTTAAATGGTTTTATAATCTCATTATTGATCTTAAGTTTAATTTTTTTTACATTTTTTGTTAAAACAGATTATAATTGGATGTTTCCCTCGGGAAACGTGAAGTGAATCCCATCTATTGACAAGAAAAGTCCATTTATAGTCACCAATGCCTTTGTAAGTCTTATTACTCGCTTTAAATGGTTTTATAATCTCATTATTGATTTTAAGTTGAATTTTTTTGAATTTTTTGTTAAAAAAGATTATAATTGGATGTTTCCCCCGGGAAACGTGAAGTGAATCCCATCTATTGACAAGAAAAGTCCATTTATGGTCACCAATGCCTTTGTAAGCCTTATTACTCGCTTTAAATGGTTTTATAATCTGATTATTGATTTTAAGTTTAATTTTTTTGAATTTTTCGTTAAAACAGATTATAATTGGATGTTTCCCTCGAGAAACGTGAAGCCAATCCCATCCATTGACAAGAAAAGTCCATTTATAGTCACCAATGCCTTTGTAAGCCTTATTACTCGCTTTAAATAATTTTATAATCTCATTATTGATTTTAAGTTTAATTTTTTTACATTTTTTGTTAAAACAGATTATAATTGGATGTTTCCCTCGGGAAACATGAAGTGAATCCCATCCATTGACAAGAAAAGTCCATTTATAGTCACCAATGCCTTTGTAAGCCTTATTACTCGCTTTAAATGGTTTTATAATCTGATTATTGATTTTATGTTTAATTTTTTTGAATTTTTCGTTAAAACAGATTATAATTGGATGTTTCCCTCGAGAAACGTGAAGCGAATCCCATCCATTGGCAAGAAAAGTGCATTTATAGTCACCAATGCCTTTGTAAGCCTTATTACTCGCTTTAAATGGTTTTATAATCTCATTATTGATTTTAAGTTGAATTTTTTTGAATTTTTTGTTAAAAAAGATTATAATTGGATGTTTCCCCCGGGAAACGTGAAGTGAATCCCATCTATTGACAAGAAAAGTCCATTTATGGTCACCAATGCCTTTGTAAGCCTTATTACTCGCTTTAAATGGTTTTATAATCTGATTATTGATTTTAAGTTTAATTTTTTTGAATTTTTCGTTAAAACAGATTATAATTGGATGTTTCCCTCGAGAAACGTGAAGCGAATCCCATCCATTGACAAGAAAAGTCCATTTATAGTCACCAATGCCTTTGTAAGCCCTATTACTCGCTTTAAATGGTTTTATAATCTCATTATTGATTTTAAGTTTAATTTTTTTAATTTTTTGTTAAAACAGATTATAATTGGATGTTTCCCTCGGGAAACATGAAGTGAATCCCATCCATTGACAAGAAAAGTCCATTTATAGTCACCAATGCCTTTGTAAGCCTTATTACTCGCTTTAAATGGTTTTATAATCTGATTATTGATTTTAAGTTTAATTTTTTTGAATTTTTCGTTAAAACAGATTATAATTGGATGTTTCCCTCGAGAAACGTGAAGCGAATCCCATCCATTGACAAGAAAAGTCCATTTATACTCACCAATGCCTTTGTAAGCCTTATTACTCGCTTTAAATGGTTTTATAAACTCATTATTGATTTTAAGTTTAATTTTTTTACATTTTTTGTTAAAACAGATTATAATTGGATGTTTCCCTCGGGAAACGTGAAGTGAATCCCATCTATTGACAAGAAAAGTCTAGTTATAGTCACCAATGCCTTTGTAAGCCTTATTACTCGCTTTAAATGGTTTTATAATCTCATTATTGATCTTAAGTTTAATTTTTTTTACATTTTTTGTTAAAACAGATTATAATTGGATGTTTCCCTCGGGAAACGTGAAGTGAATCCCATCTATTGACAAGAAAAGTCCATTTATAGTCACCAATGCCTTTGTAAGTCTTATTACTCGCTTTAAATGGTTTTATAATCTCATTATTGATTTTAAGTTGAATTTTTTTGAATTTTTTGTTAAAAAAGATTATAATTGGATGTTTCCCCCGGGAAACGTGAAGTGAATCCCATCTATTGACAAGAAAAGTCCATTTATGGTCACCAATGCCTTTGTAAGCCTTATTACTCGCTTTAAATGGTTTTATAATCTGATTATTGATTTTAAGTTTAATTTTTTTGAATTTTTCGTTAAAACAGATTATAATTGGATGTTTCCCTCGAGAAACGTGAAGCCAATCCCATCCATTGACAAGAAAAGTCCATTTATAGTCACCAATGCCTTTGTAAGCCTTATTACTCGCTTTAAATAATTTTATAATCTCATTATTGATTTTAAGTTTAATTTTTTTACATTTTTTGTTAAAACAGATTATAATTGGATGTTTCCCTCGGGAAACATGAAGTGAATCCCATCCATTGACAAGAAAAGTCCATTTATAGTCACCAATGCCTTTGTAAGCCTTATTACTCGCTTTAAATGGTTTTATAATCTGATTATTGATTTTATGTTTAATTTTTTTGAATTTTTCGTTAAAACAGATTATAATTGGATGTTTTCCTCGAGAAACGTGAAGCGAATCCCATCCATTGGCAAGAAAAGTGCATTTATAGTCACCAATGCCTTTGTAAGCCTTATTACTCGCTTTAAATGGTTTTATAATCTCATTTTTTATTTTAAGTTTAATTTTTTTACATTTTTTGGTAAAACAGATTATAATTGGATGTTTCCCTCGAGAAACGTGAAGCGAATCCCATCCATTGACAAGAAAAGTCCATTTATAGTCACCAATGCCTTTGTAAGCCTTATTACTCGATTTAAATGGTTTTATAATCTCATTATTGATTTTAAGTTGAACTTTTTTGAATTTTTCGTTAAAACAGATTATGATTCGATGTTTCCCTCAGGAAACGTTAAGCGAATTCCATCCATTCAAGAGAAAGGTCCATTTATAGTCACCAATGCCTTTGTAAGCCTTATTACTCGCTTTAAATGGTTTTATAATCTCATTATTGATTTTAAGTTTAATTTTTTTGAATTTTTCGTTAAAACAGATTATAATTGGATGTTTCCCTCGAGAAACGTGAAGCGAATGCCATCCATGGACAAGAAAAGTCCATTTATAGTCACCAATGCCTTTGTAAGCCTTATTACTCGCTTTAAATGGTTTTATAATCTCATTATTGATTTTAAGTTTAATTTTTTTGAATTTTTCGTTAAAACAGATTATAATTGGATGTTTCCCTCGAGAAACGTGAAGCGAATGCCATCCATGGACAAGAAAAGTCCATTTATAGTCACCAATGCCTTTGTAAGCCTTATTACTCGCTTTAAATGGTTTTATAATCTCATTATTGATTTTAAGTTTAATTTTTTTACATTTTGTTTTTAAAATAGAATATAATAGGATGTTTCCCTCGAGAAACGTGAAGCGAATCCCATCCATTGACAAGAAAAGTCCATTTATAGTCACCAATGCCTTTGTAAGTCTTATTACTCGCTTTAAATGGTTTTATAATCTCATTATTGATTTTAAGTTGAATTGTTTTGAATTTTTTGTTAAAACAGATTATAATTGGATGTTTCCCTCGGGAAACGTGAAGTGAATCCCATCTATTGACAAGAAAAGTCCATTTATAGTCACCAATGCCTTTGTAAGCCTTATTACTTGCTTTAAATGGTTTTATAATCTGATTATTGATTTTAAGTTTAATTTTTTTGAATTTTTTGTTAAAACAGATTATAATTGGATGTTTCCCTCGAGAAACGTGAAGCGAATCCTATCTATTGACAAGAAAAGTCCATTTATAGTCACCAATGCCTTTGTAAGCCTTATTACTCGCTTTAAATGGTTTTATAATCTCGTTATTGATTTTAAGTTTAATTTTTTTGAATTTTTCGTTAAAACAGATTATAATTGGATGTTTCCCTCGAGAAACGTGAAGCGAATCCCATCCATTGACAAGAAAAGTCCATTTATAGTCACCAATGCCTTTGTAAGCCTTATTACTCACTTTAAATGGTTTTATAATCTCATTATTGATTTTATGTTTAATTTTTTTACATTTTGTTGTTAAAACAGATTATAATAGGATGTTTCCCTCGAGAAACGTGAAGCGAATCCCATCCATTGACAAGAAAAGTCCATTTATAGTCACCAATGCCTTTGTAAGTCTTATTACTCGCTTTAAATGGTTTTATAATCTCATTATTGATTTTAAGTTGAATTTTTTTGAATTTTTTGTTAAAAAAGATTATAATTGGATGTTTCCCCCGGGAAACGTGAAGTGAATCCCATCTATTGACAAGAAAAGTCCATTTATGGTCACCAATGCCTTTGTAAGCCTTATTACTCGCTTTAAATGGTTTTATAATCTGATTATTGATTTTAAGTTTAATTTTTTTGAATTTTTCGTTAAAACAGATTATAATTGGATGTTTCCCTCGAGAAACGTGAAGCGAATCCCATCCATTGACAAGAAAAGTCCATTTATAGTCACCAATGCCTTTGTAAGCCCTATTACTCGCTTTAAATGGTTTTATAATCTCATTATTGATTTTAAGTTTAATTTTTTTACATTTTTTGTTAAAACAGATTATAATTGGATGTTTCCCTCGGGAAACATGAAGTGAATCCCATCCATTGACAAGAAAAGTCCATTTATAGTCACCAATGCCTTTGTAAGCCTTATTACTCGCTTTAAATGGTTTTATAATCTGATTATTGATTTTAAGTTTAATTTTTTTGAATTTTTCGTTAAAACAGATTATAATTGGATGTTTCCCTCGAGAAACGTGAAGCGAATCCCATCCATTGACAAGAAAAGTCCATTTATAGTCACCAATGCCTTTGTAAGCCTTATTACTCGCTTTAAATGGTTTTATAAACTCATTATTGATTTTAAGTTTAATTTTTTTACATTTTTTGTTAAAACAGATTATAATTGGATGTTTCCCTCGGGAAACGTGAAGTGAATCCCATCTATTGACAAGAAAAGTCTAGTTATAGTCACCAATGCCTTTGTAAGCCTTATTACTCGCTTTAAATGGTTTTATAATCTCATTATTGATCTTAAGTTTAATTTTTTTTACATTTTTTGTTAAAACAGAATATAATTGGATGTTTCCCTCGAGAAACGTGAAGCGAATCCCATCCATTGACAAGAAAAGTCCATTTATAGTCACCAATGCCTTTGTAAGCCTTATTACTCGATTTAAATGGTTTTATAATCTCATTATTGATTTTAAGTTGAACTTTTTTGAATTTTTCGTTAAAACAGATTATGATTCGATGTTTCCCTCAGGAAACGTGAAGCGAATTCCATCCATTCAAGAGAAAGGTCCATTTATAGTCACCAATGCCTTTGTAAGCCTTATTACTCGCTTTAAATGGTTTTATAATCTGATTATTGATTTTAAGTTTAATTTTTTTGAATTTTTCGTTAAAACAGATTATAATTGGATGTTTCCCTCGAGAAACGTGAAGCCAATCCCATCCATTGACAAGAAAAGTCCATTTATAGTCACCAATGTCTTTGTAAGCCTTATTACTCGCTTTAAATAATTTTATAATCTCATTATTGATTTTAAGTTTAATTTTTTTACATTTTTTGTTAAAACAGATTATAATTGGATGTTTCCCTCGGGAAACATGAAGTGAATCCCATCCATTGACAAGAAAAGTCCATTTATAGTCACCAATGCCTTTGTAAGCCTTATTACTCGCTTTAAATGGTTTTATAATCTGATTATTGATTTTATGTTTAATTTTTTTTGAATTTTTCGTTAAAACAGATTATAATTGGATGTTTCCCTCGAGAAACGTGAAGCGAATCCCATCCATTGGCAAGAAAAGTGCATTTATAGTCACCAATGCCTTTGTAAGCGTTATTACTCGCTTTAAATGGTTTTATAATCTCATTTTTTATTTTAAGTTTAATTTTTTTACATTTTTTGTTAAAACAGATTATAATTGGATGTTTCCCTCGAGAAACGTGAAGCGAATCCCATCCATTGACAAGAAAAGTCCATTTATAGTCACCAATGCCTTTGTAAGCCTTATTACTCGATTTAAATGGTTTTATAATCTCATTATTGATTTTAAGTTGAACTTTTTTGAATTTTTCGTTAAAACAGATTATGATTCGATGTTTCCCTCAGGAAACGTGAAGCGAATTCCATCCATTCAAGAGAAAGGTCCATTTATAGTCACCAATGCCTTTGTAAGCCTTATTACTCGCTTTAAATGGTTTTATAATCTCATTATTGATTTTAAGTTTAATTTTTTTGAATTTTTCGTTAAAACAGATTATAATTGGATGTTTCCCTCGAGAAACGTGAAGCGAATGCCATCCATGGACAAGAAAAGTCCATTTATAGTCACCAATGCCTTTGTAAGCCTTATTACTCGCTTTAAATGGTTTTATAATCTCATTATTGATTTTAAGTTTAATTTTTTTACATTTTGTTGTTAAAATAGAATATAATAGGATGTTTCCCTCGAGAAACGTGAAGCGAATCCCATCCATTGACAAGAAAAGTCCATTTATAGTCACCAATGCCTTTATAAGTCTTATTACTCGCTTTAAATTGTTTTATAATCTCATTATTGATTTTAAGTTGAATTTTTTTGAATTTTTTGTTAAAACAGATTATAATTGGATGTTTCCCTCGGGAAACGTGAAGTGAATCCCATCTATTGACAAGAAAAGTCCATTTATAATCACCAATGCCTTTGTAAGCCTTATTACTTGCTTTAAATGGTTTTATAATCTGATTATTGATTTTAAGTTTAATTTTTTTGAATTTTTTGTTAAAACAGATTATAATTGGATGTTTCCCTCGAGAAACGTGAAGCGAATCCCATCTATTGACAAGAAAAGTCCATTTATAGTCACCAATGCCTTTGTAAGCCTTATTACTCGCTTTAAATGGTTTTATAATCTGATTATTGATTTTAAGTTTAATTTTTTTGAATTTTTCGTTAAAACAGATTATAATTGGATGTTTCCCTCGGGAAACGTGAAGCGAATCCCATCCATTGACAAGAAAAGTCCATTTATAGTCACCAATGACTTTGTAAGCCTTATTACTCGCTTTAAATGGTTTTATAATGTCATTATTGATTTTAAGTTTAATTTTTTTTACATTTTGTTGTTAAAATAGAATATAATTGGATGTTTCCCTCGAGAAACGTGAAGCGAATCCCATCCATTGACAAGAAAAGTCCATTTATAGTCACCAATGCCTTTGTAAGTCTTATTACTCGCTTTAAATGGTTTTATAATCTCATTATTGATTTTAAGTTGAATTTTTTTGAATTTTTTGTTAAAACAGATTATAATTGGATGTTTCCCTCGGGAAACGTGAAGTGAATCCCATCTATTGACAAGAAAAGTCCATTTATAGTCACCAATGCCTTTGTAAGCCTTATTACTTGCTTTAAATGGTTTTATAATCTGATTATTGATTTTAAGTTTAATTTTTTTACATTTTGTTGTTAAAACAGATTATAATAGGATGTTTCCCTCGAGAAACGTGAAGCGAATCCCATCCATTGACAAGAAAAGTCCATTTATAGTCACCAATGCCTTTGTAAGTCTTATTACTCGCTTTAAATGGTTTTATAATCTCATTATTGATTTTAAGTTGAATTTTTTTGAATTTTTTGTTAAAAAAGATTATAATTGGATGTTTCCCCCGGGAAACGTGAAGTGAATCCCATCTATTGACAAGAAAAGTCCATTTATGGTCACCAATGCCTTTGTAAGCCTTATTACTCGCTTTAAATGGTTTTATAATCTGATTATTGATTTTAAGTTTAATTTTTTTGAATTTTTCGTTAAAACAGATTATAATTGGATGTTTCCCTCGAGAAACGTGAAGCGAATCCCATCCATTGACAAGAAAAGTCCATTTATAGTCACCAATGCCTTTGTAAGCCTTATTACTCGCTTTAAATGGTTTTATAAACTCATTATTGATTTTAAGTTTAATTTTTTTACATTTTTTGTTAAAACAGATTATAATTGGATGTTTCCCTCGGGAAACGTGAAGTGAATCCCATCTATTGACAAGAAAAGTCTAGTTATAGTCACCAATGCCTTTGTAAGCCTTATTACTCACTTTAAATGGTTTTATAATCTCATTATTGATCTTAAGTTTAATTTTTTTTACATTTTTTGTTAAAACAGATTATAATTGGATGTTTCCCTCGGGAAACGTGAAGTGAATCCCATCTATTGACAAGAAAAGTCCATTTATAGTCACCAATGCCTTTGTAAGTCTTATTACTCGCTTTAAATGGTTTTATAATCTCATTATTGATTTTAAGTTGAATTTTTTTGAATGTTTTGTCAAAACAGATTATAATTGGATGTTTCCCTCGGGAAACGTGAAGTGAATCCCATCTATTGACAAGAAAAGTCCATTTATAGTCACCAATGCCTTTGTAAGCCTTATTACTCGCTTTAAATGGTTTGATAATCTGATTATTAATTTTAAGTTTAATTTTTTAGAATTTTTCGTTAAAACATATTATAATTGGATGTTTCTCTCGAGAAACGTGAAGCGAATCCCATCCATTGACAAGAAAAGTCCATTTATAGTCACCAATGCCTTTGTAAGCCTTATTACTCGCTTTAAATGGTTTTATAATCTGATTATTGATTTTAAGTTTAATTTTTTTGAATTTTTCGTTAAAACAGATTATAATTGGATGTTTCCCTCGAGAAACGTGAAGCGAATCCCATCCATTGACAAGAAAAGTCCATTTATAGTCACCAATGCCTTTGTAAGCCTTATTACTCGATTTAAATGGTTTTATAATCTCATTATTGATTTTAAGTTGAACTTTTTTGAATTTTTCGTTAAAACAGATTATGATTCGATGTTTCCCTCAGGAAACGTGAAGCGAATTCCATCCATTCAAGAGAAAGGTCCATTTATAGTCACCAATGCCTTTGTAAGCCTTATTACTCGCTTTAAATGGTTTTATAATCTCATTATTGATTTTAAGTTTAATTTTTTTGAATTTTTCGTTAAAACAGATTATAATTGGATGTTTCCCTCGAGAAACGTGAAGCGAATGCCATCCATGGACAAGAAAAGTCCATTTATAGTCACCAATGCCTTTGTAAGCCTTATTACTCGCTTTAAATGGTTTTATAATCTCATTATTGATTTTAAGTTTAATTTTTTTACATTTTGTTGTTAAAATAGAATATAATAGGATGTTTCCCTCGAGAAACGTGAAGCGAATCCCATCCATTGACAAGAAAAGTCCATTTATAGTCACCAATGCCTTTATAAGTCTTATTACTCGCTTTAAATTGTTTTATAATCTCATTATTGATTTTAAGTTGAATTTTTTTGAATTTTTTGTTAAAACAGATTATAATTGGATGTTTCCCTCGGGAAACGTGAAGTGAATCCCATCTATTGACAAGAAAAGTCCATTTATAATCACCAATGCCTTTGTAAGCCTTATTACTTGCTTTAAATGGTTTTATAATCTGATTATTGATTTTAAGTTTAATTTTTTTGAATTTTTTGTTAAAACAGATTATAATTGGATGTTTCCCTCGAGAAACGTGAAGCGAATCCCATCTATTGACAAGAAAAGTCCATTTATAGTCACCAATGCCTTTGTAAGCCTTATTACTCGCTTTAAATGGTTTTATAATCTGATTATTGATTTTAAGTTTAATTTTTTTGAATTTTTCGTTAAAACAGATTATAATTGGATGTTTCTCTCGGGAAACGTGAAGCGAATCCCATCCATTGACAAGAAAAGTCCATTTATAGTCACCAATGACTTTGTAAGCCTTATTACTCGCTTTAAATGGTTTTATAATCTCATTATTGATTTTAAGTTTAATTTTTTTTACATTTTGTTGTTAAAATAGAATATAATTGGATGTTTCCCTCGAGAAACGTGAAGCGAATCCCATCCATTGACAAGAAAAGTCCATTTATAGTCACCAATGCCTTTGTAAGTCTTATTACTCGCTTTAAATGGTTTTATAATCTCATTATTGATTTTAAGTTGAATTTTTTTGAATTTTTTGTTAAAACAGATTATAATTGGATGTTTCCCTCGGGAAACGTGAAGTGAATCCCATCTATTGACAAGAAAAGTCCATTTATAGTCACCAATGCCTTTGTAAGCCTTATTACTTGCTTTAAATGGTTTTATAATCTGATTATTGATTTTAAGTTTAATTTTTTTACATTTTGTTGTTAAAACAGATTATAATAGGATGTTTCCCTCGAGAAACGTGAAGCGAATCCCATCCATTGACAAGAAAAGTCCATTTATAGTCACCAATGCCTTTGTAAGTCTTATTACTCGCTTTAAATGGTTTTATAATCTCATTATTGATTTTAAGTTGAATTTTTTTGAATTTTTTGTTAAAAAAGATTATAATTGGATGTTTCCCCCGGGAAACGTGAAGTGAATCCCATCTATTGACAAGAAAAGTCCATTTATGGTCACCAATGCCTTTGTAAGCCTTATTACTCGCTTTAAATGGTTTTATAATCTGATTATTGATTTTAAGTTTAATTTTTTTGAATTTTTCGTTAAAACAGATTATAATTGGATGTTTCCCTCGAGAAACGTGAAGCGAATCCCATCCATTGACAAGAAAAGTCCATTTATAGTCACCAATGCCTTTGTAAGCCTTATTACTCGCTTTAAATGGTTTTATAAACTCATTATTGATTTTAAGTTTAATTTTTTTACATTTTTTGTTAAAACAGATTATAATTGGATGTTTCCCTCGGGAAACGTGAAGTGAATCCCATCTATTGACAAGAAAAGTCTAGTTATAGTCACCAATGCCTTTGTAAGCCTTATTACTCACTTTAAATGGTTTTATAATCTCATTATTGATCTTAAGTTTAATTTTTTTTACATTTTTTGTTAAAACAGATTATAATTGGATGTTTCCCTCAGGAAACGTGAAGTGAATCCCATCTATTGACAAGAAAAGTCCATTTATAGTCACCAATGCCTTTGTAAGTCTTATTACTCGCTTTAAATGGTTTTATAATCTCATTATTGATTTTAAGTTGAATTTTTTTGAATGTTTTGTCAAAACAGATTATAATTGGATGTTTCCCTCGGGAAACGTGAAGTGAATCCCATCTATTGACAAGAAAAGTCCATTTATAGTCACCAATGCCTTTGTAAGCCTTATTACTCGCTTTAAATGGTTTGATAATCTGATTATTAATTTTAAGTTTAATTTTTTAGAATTTTTCGTTAAAACATATTATAATTGGATGTTTCTCTCGAGAAACGTGAAGCGAATCCCATCCATTGACAAGAAAAGTCCATTTATAGTCACCAATGCCTTTGTAAGCCTTATTACTCGCTTTAAATGGTTTTATAATCTGATTATTGATTTTATGTTTAATTTTTTTGAATTTTTCATTAAAACAGATTATAATTGGATGTTTCCCTCGAGAAACGTGAAGCGAATCCCATCCATTGGCAAGCAAAGTGCATTTATAGTCACCAATGCCTTTGTAAGCCTTATTACTCGATTTAAATGGTTTTATAATCTCATTTTTTATTTTAAGTTTAATTTTTTTACATTTTTTGTTAAAACAGATTATAATTGGATGTTTCCCTCGAGAAACGTGAAGCGAATCCCATCCATTGACAAGAAAAGTCCATTTATAGTCACCAATGCCTTTGTAAGCCTTATTACTCGATTTAAATGGTTTTATAATCTCATTATTGATTTTAAGTTGAACTTTTTTGAATTTTTCGTTAAAACAGATTATGATTCGATGTTTCCCTCAGGAAACGTGAAGCGAATTCCATCCATTCAAGAGAAAGGTCCATTTATAGTCACCAATGCCTTTGTAAGCCTTATTACTCGCTTTAAATGGTTTTATAATCTCATTTTTTATTTTAAGTTTAATTTTTTTACATTTTTTGTTAAAACAGATTATAATTGGATGTTTCCCTCGAGAAACGTGAAGCGAATCCCATCCATTGACAAGAAAAGTCCATTTATAGTCACCAATGCCTTTGTAAGCCTTATTACTCGATTTAAATGGTTTTATAATCTCATTATTGATTTTAAGTTGAACTTTTTTGAATTTTTCGTTAAAACAGATTATGATTCGATGTTTCCCTCAGGAAACGTGAAGCGAATTCCATCCATTCAAGAGAAAGGTCCATTTATAGTCACCAATGCCTTTGTAAGCCTTATTACTCGCTTTAAATGGTTTTATAATCTCATTATTGATTTTAAGTTTAATTTTTTTGAATTTTTCGTTAAAACAGATTATAATTGGATGTTTCCCTCGAGAAACATGAAGCGAATGCCATCCATGGACAAGAAAAGTCCATTTATAGTCACCAATGCCTTTGTAAGCCTTATTACTCGCTTTAAATGGTTTTATAATCTCATTATTGATTTTAAGTTTAATTTTTTTAGATTTTGTTGTTAAAATAGAATATAATAGGATGTTTCCCTCGAGAAACGTGAAGCGAATCCCATCCATTGACAAGAAAAGTCCATTTATAGTCACCAATGCCTTTGTAAGTCTTATTACTCGCTTTAAATGGTTTTATAATCTCATTATTGATTTTAAGTTGAATTTTTTTGAATTTTTTGTTAAAACAGATTATAATTGGATGTTTCCCTCGGGAAACGTGAAGTGAATCCCATCTATTGACAAGAAAAGTCCATTTATAGTCACCAATGCCTTTGTAAGCCTTATTACTTGCTTTAAATGGTTTTATAATCTGATTATTGATTTTAAGTTTAATTTTTTTGAATTGTTTGTTAAAACAGATTATAATTGGATGTTTCCTTCAAGAAACGTGAAGCGAATCCCATCTATTGACAAGAAAAGTCCATTTGTAGTCACCAATGCCTTTGTAAGCCTTATTACTCGCTTTAAATGGTTTTATAATCTGATTATTGATTTTAAGTTTAATTTTTTTGAATTTTTCGTTAAAACAGATTATAATTGGATGTTTCCCTCGGGAAACGTGAAGCGAATCCCATCCATTGACAAGAAAAGTCCATTTATAGTCACCAATGCCTTTGTAAGCCTTATTACTCGCTTTAAATGGTTTTATAATCTCATTATTGATTTTAAGTTTAATTTTTTTAGATTTTGTTGTTAAAATAGAATATAATAGGATGTTTCCCTCGAGAAACGTGAAGCGAATCCCATCCATTGACAAGAAAAGTCCATTTATAGTCACCAATGCCTTTGTAAGTCTTATTACTCGCTTTAAATGGTTTTATAATCTCATTATTGATTTTAAGTTGAATTTTTTTGAATTTTTTGTTAAAACAGATTATAATTGGATGTTTCCCTCGGGAAACGTGAAGTGAATCCCATCTATTGACAAGAAAAGTCCATTTATAGTCACCAATGCCTTTGTAAGCCTTATTACTTGCTTTAAATGGTTTTATAATCTGATTATTGATTTTAAGTTTAATTTTTTTACATTTTGTTGTTAAAACAGATTATAATAGGATGTTTCCCTCGAGAAACGTGAAGCGAATCCCATCCATTGACAAGAAAAGTCCATTTATAGTCACCAATGCCTTTGTAAGTCTTATTACTCGCTTTAAATGGTTTTATAATCTCATTATTGATTTTAAGTTGAATTTTTTTGAATTTTTTGTTAAAAAAGATTATAATTGGATGTTTCCCCCGGGAAACGTGAAGTGAATCCCATCTATTGACAAGAAAAGTCCATTTATGGTCACCAATGCCTTTGTAAGCCTTATTACTCGCTTTAAATGGTTTTATAATCTGATTATTGATTTTAAGTTTAATTTTTTTGAATTTTTCGTTAAAACAGATTATAATTGGATGTTTCCCTCGAGAAACGTGAAGCGAATCCCATCCATTGACAAGAAAAGTCCATTTATAGTCACCAATGCCTTTGTAAGCCTTATTACTCGCTTTAAATGGTTTTATAATCTCATTTTTTATTTTAAGTTTAATTTTTTTACATTTTTTGTTAAAACAGATTATAATTGGATGTTTCCCTCGAGAAACGTGAAGCGAATCCCATCCATTGACAAGAAAAGTCCATTTATAGTCACCAATGCCTTTGTAAGCCTTATTACTCGATTTAAATGGTTTTATAATCTCATTATTGATTTTAAGTTGAACTTTTTTGAATTTTTCGTTAAAACAGATTATGATTCGATGTTTCCCTCAGGAAACGTGAAGCGAATTCCATCCATTCAAGAGAAAGGTCCATTTATAGTCACCAATGCCTTTGTAAGCCTTATTACTCGCTTTAAATGGTTTTATAATCTCATTTTTTATTTTCAGTTTAATTTTTTTACATTTTTTGTTAAAACAGATTATAATTGGATGTTTCCCTCGAGAAACGTGAAGCGAATCCCATCCATTGACAAGAAAAGTCCATTTATAGTCACCAATGCCTTTGTAAGCCTTATTACTCGATTTAAATGGTTTTATAATCTCATTATTGATTTTAAGTTGAACTTTTTTGAATTTTTCGTTAAAACAGATTATGATTCGATGTTTCCCTCAGGAAACGTGAAGCGAATTCCATCCATTCAAGAGAAAGGTCCATTTATAGTCACCAATGCCTTTGTAAGCCTTATTACTCGCTTTAAATGGTTTTATAATCTCATTATTGATTTTAAGTTTAATTTTTTTGAATTTTTCGTTAAAACAGATTATAATTGGATGTTTCCCTCGAGAAACATGAAGCGAATGCCATCCATGGACAAGAAAAGTCCATTTATAGTCACCAATGCCTTTGTAAGCCTTATTACTCGCTTTAAATGGTTTTATAATCTCATTATTGATTTTAAGTTTAATTTTTTTAGATTTTGTTGTTAAAATAGAATATAATAGGATGTTTCCCTCGAGAAACGTGAAGCGAATCCCATCCATTGACAAGAAAAGTCCATTTATAGTCACCAATGCCTTTGTAAGTCTTATTACTCGCTTTAAATGGTTTTATAATCTCATTATTGATTTTAAGTTGAATTTTTTTGAATTTTTTGTTAAAACAGATTATAATTGGATGTTTCCCTCGGGAAACGTGAAGTGAATCCCATCTATTGACAAGAAAAGTCCATTTATAGTCACCAATGCCTTTGTAAGCCTTATTACTTGCTTTAAATGGTTTTATAATCTGATTATTGATTTTAAGTTTAATTTTTTTGAATTTTTTGTTAAAACAGATTATAATTGGATGTTTCCCTCGAGAAACGTGAAGCGAATCCCATCTATTGACAAGAAAAGTCCATTTGTAGTCACCAATGCCTTTGTAAGCCTTATTACTCGCTTTAAATGGTTTTATAATCTGATTATTGATTTTAAGTTTAATTTTTTTGAATTTTTCGTTAAAACAGATTATAATTGGATGTTTCCCTCGGGAAACGTGAAGCGAATCCCATCCATTGACAAGAAAAGTCCATTTATAGTTACCAATGCCTTTGTAAGCCTTATTACTCGCTTTAAATGGTTTTATAATCTCATTATTGATTTTAAGTTTAATTTTTTTAGATTTTGTTGTTAAAATAGAATATAATAGGATGTTTCCCTCGAGAAACGTGAAGCGAATCCCATCCATTGACAAGAAAAGTCCATTTATAGTCACCAATGCCTTTGTAAGTCTTATTACTCGCTTTAAATGGTTTTATAATCTCATTATTGATTTTAAGTTGAATTTTTTTGAATTTTTTGTTAAAACAGATTATAATTGGATGTTTCCCTCGGGAAACGTGAAGTGAATCCCATCTATTGACAAGAAAAGTCCATTTATAGTCACCAATGCCTTTGTAAGCCTTATTACTTGCTTTAAATGGTTTTATAATCTGATTATTGATTTTAAGTTTAATTTTTTTACATTTTGTTGTTAAAACAGATTATAATAGGATGTTTCCCTCGAGAAACGTGAAGCGAATCCCATCCATTGACAAGAAAAGTCCATTTATAGTCACCAATGCCTTTGTAAGTCTTATTACTCGCTTTAAATGGTTTTATAATCTCATTATTGATTTTGAGTTGAATTTTTTTGAATTTTTTGTTAAAAAAGATTATAATTGGATGTTTTCCCCGGGAAACGTGAAGTGAATCCCATCTATTGACAAGAAAAGTCCATTTATGGTCACCAATGCCTTTGTAAGCCTTATTACTCGCTTTAAATGGTTTTATAATCTGATTATTGATTTTAAGTTTAATTTTTTTGAATTTTTCGTTAAAACAGATTATAATTGGATGTTTCCCTCGAGAAACGTGAAGCGAATCCCATCCATTGACAAGAAAAGTCCATTTATAGTCACCAATGCCTTTGTAAGCCTTATTACTCGCTTTAAATGGTTTTATAAACTCATTATTGATTTTAAGTTTAATTTTTTTACATTTTTTGTTAAAACAGATTATAATTGGATGTTTCCCTCGGGAAACGTGAAGTGAATCCCATCTATTGACAAGAAAAGTCTAGTTATAGTCACCAATGCCTTTGTAAGCCTTATTACTCACTTTAAATGGTTTTATAATCTCATTATTGATCTTAAGTTTAATTTTTTTTACATTTTTTGTTAAAACAGATTATAATTGGATGTTTCCCTCGGGAAACGTGAAGTGAATCCCATCTATTGACAAGAAAAGTCCATTTATAGTCACCAATGCCTTTGTAAGTCTTATTACTCGCTTTAAATGGTTTTATAATCTCATTATTGATTTTAAGTTGAATTTTTTTGAATTTTTTGTTAAAACAGATTATAATTGGATGTTTCCCTCGGGAAACGTGAAGTGAATCCCATCTATTGACAAGAAAAGTCCATTTATAGTCACCAATGCCTTTGTAAGCCTTATTACTCGCTTTAAATGGTTTGATATTCTGATTATTGATTTTAAGTTTAATTTTTTAGAATTTTTCGTTAAAACATATTATAATTGGATGTTTCTCTCGAGAAACGTGAAGCGAATCCCATCCATTGACAAGAAAAGTCCATTTATAGTCACCAATGCCTTTGTAAGCCTTATTACTCGCTTTAAATGGTTTTATAATCTGATTATTGATTTTATGTTTAATTTTTTTGAATTTTTCGTTAAAACAGATTATAATTGGATGTTTCCCTCGAGAAACGTGAAGCGAATCCCATCCATTGGCAAGAAAAGTGCATTTATAGTCACCAATGCCTTTGTAAGCCTTATTACTCGCTTTAAATGGTTTTATAATCTCATTTTTTATTTTAAGTTTAATTTTTTTACATTTTTTGTTAAAACAGATTATAATTGGATGTTTCCCTCGAGAAACGTGAAGCGAATCCCATCCATTGACAAGAAAAGTCCATTTATAGTCACCAATGCCTTTGTAAGCCTTATTACTCGATTTAAATGGTTTTATAATCTCATTATTGATTTTAAGTTGAACTTTTTTGAATTTTTCATTAAAACAGATTATGATTCGATGTTTCCCTCAGGAAACGTGAAGCGATTTCCATCCATTCAAGAGAAAGGTCCATTTATAGTCACCAATGCCTTTGTAAGCCTTATTACTCGCTTTAAATGGTTTTATAATCTCATTATTGATTTTAAGTTTAATTTTTTTGAATTTTTTGTTAAAAAAGATTATAATTGGATGTTTCCCTCGAGAAACGTGAAGCGAATGCCATCCATGGACAAGAAAAGTCCATTTATAGTCACCAATGCCTTTGTAAGCCTTATTACTCGCTTTAAATGGTTTTATAATCTCATTATTGATTTTAAGTTTAATTTTTTTACATTTTGTTGTTAAAATAGAATATAATAGGATGTTTCCCTTGAGAAACGTGAAGCGAATCCCATCCATTGACAAGAAAAGTCCATTTATAGTCACCAATGCCTTTGTAAGTCTTATTACTCGCTTTAAATGGTTTTATAATCTCATTATTGATTTTAAGTTGAATTTTTTTGAATTTTTTGTTAAAACAGATTATAATTGGATGTTTCCCTCGGGAAACGTGAAGTGAATCCCATCTATTGACAAGAAAAGTCCATTTATAGTCACCAATGCCTTTGTAAGCCTTATTACTTGCTTTAAATGGTTTTATAATCTGATTATTGATTTTAAGTTTAATTTTTTTGAATTTTTTGTTAAAACAGATTATAATTGGATGTTTCCCTCGAGAAACGTGAAGCGAATCCCATCTATTGACAAGAAAAGTCCATTTATAGTCACCAATGCCTTTGTAAGCCTTATTACTCGCTTTAAATGGTTTTATAATCTGATTATTGATTTTAAGTTTAATTTTTTTGAATTTTTCGTTAAAACAGATTATAATTGGATGTTTCCCTCGAGAAACGTGAAGCGAATCCCATCCATTGACAAGAAAAGTCCATTTATAGTCACCAATCCCTTTGTAAGCCTTATTACTCGCTTTAAATGGTTTTATAATCTCATTATTGATTTTAAGTTTAATTTTTTTACATTTTTTGTTAAAACAGATTATAATTGGATGTTTCCCTCGAGAAACGTGAAGCGAATCCCATCCATTGACAAGAAAAGTCCATTTATAGTCACCAATGCCTTTGTAAGCCTTATTACTCGCTTTAAATAGTTTTATAATCTCATTATTGATTTTAAGTTTTATTTTTTTACATTTTTTGTTAAAACAGATTATAATTGGATGTTTCCCTCGAGAAACGGGAAGCGAATCCCATCCATTGACAAGAAAAGTCCATTTATAGTCACCAATGCCTTTGTAAGCCTTATTACTCGCTTTAAATGGTTTTATAATCTGATTATTGATTTTAAGTTTAATTTTTTTGAATTTTTTGTTAAAACAGTTTATAATTGGATGTTTCCCTCGAGAAACGTGAAGCAAATCCCATCCATTGACAAGAAAATTCCATTTATAGTCACCAATGCCTTTGTAAGCCTTATTAATCGCTTTAAATGGTTTTATAATCTCATTATTGATTTTAAGTTTAATTTTTCTGAATTTTTCATTAAAACAGATTATAATTGGATGTTTCCCTCGAGAAACGTGAAGCGAATCCCATCCATTGGCAAGAAAAGTCCATTTATAGTCACCAATGCCTTTGTAAGCCTTATTACTCGCTTTAAATGGTTTTATAATCTCATTATTGATTTTAAGTTTAATTTTTTTACATTTTTTGTTAAAACAGATTATAATTGGATGTTTCCCTCGGGAAACGTGAAGTGAATCCCATCTATTGACAAGAAAAGTCCATTTATAGTCACCAATGCCTTTGTAAGCCTTATTACTCGCTTTAAAAGGTTTTATAATCTGATTATTGATTTTAAGTTTCATTTTTTTGAATTTTTCGTTAAAATAGATTATAATTGGATGTTTCCCTCGAGAAACGTGAAGCGAATCCCATCCATTGACAAGAAAATTCCATTTATAGTCACCAATGCCTTTGTAAGCCTTATTACTCGCTTTAAATGGTTTTATAATCTCATTATTGATTTTAAGTTTAATTTTTCTGAATTTTTTGTTAAAACAGATTATAATTGGATGTTTCCCTCGTGAAACGTTAAGCGAATCCCATCCATTGACAAGAAAAGTCCATTTATAGTCACCAATGCCTTTGTAAGCCTTATTACACGCTTTAAATGGTTTTATAATCTCATTATTGATTTTATGTTTAATTTTTTTACATTTTTTGTTAAAACAGATTATAATTGGATGTTTCCCTCGGGAAACATGAAGTGAATCCCATCTGTTGACAAGAAAAGTTTATTTATAGTCACCAATGCCTTTGTAAGCCTTATTACTCGCTTTAAATGGTTTTATAATCTGATTATTGATTTTAAGTTTAATTTTTTTGAATTTTTCGTTAAAACATATTATAATTGGATGTTTCCCTCGAGAAACGTGAAGCGAATCCCATTCATTGACAAGAAAAGTCCATTTATAGTCACCAATGCCTTTGTAAGCCTTATTACTCGCTTTAAATGGTTTTATAACATCATTATTGATTTTAAGTTTAATTTTTTTATATTTTTTGCTAAAACAGATTATAATTGGATGTTTCCCTTGGGAAACGTGAAGTGAATCCCATCTATTAACAAGAAAAGTCCATTTATAGTCACCAATGCCTTTGTAAGCTTTATTACTCGCTTTAAATGGTTTTATAATCTGATTATTGATTTTAAGTTTAATTTTTTTGAATTTTTCGTTAAAACAGATTATAATTGGATGTTTCCCTCGAGAAACGTGAAGCGAATCCCATCCATTGACAAGAAAAGTCCATTTATAGTCACCAATGCCTTCGTAAGCCTTATTACTCGCTTTAAATGGTTTTATAATCTCATTATTGATTTTAAGTTTAATTTTTTTACGTTTTTTGTTAAAACAGATTATAACTGGATGTTTCCCTCAAGAAACGTGAAGCGAATCCCATCCATTGACAAGAAAAGTCCATTTATAGTCACCAATGCCTTTGTAAGCCTTATTACTCGCTTTAAATGGTTTTATAATCTCATTATTGATTTTAAGTTTAATTTTTTTACATTTTTTGTTAAAACAGATAATAATTGGATGTTTCCCTCGGGAAACATGAAGTGAATCCCATCCATTGACAAGAAAAGTCCATTTAAAGTCACAAATGCCTTTGTAAGCCTTATTACTCGCTTTAAATGGTTTTATAATCTGATTATTGATTTTAAGTTTAATTTTTTTGGAATTTTTCGTTAAAACAGATTATAATTGGATGTTTCCCTCGAGAAACGTGAAGCGACTCCCATCCATTGACAAGAAAAGTCCATTTATAGTCACCAATGCCTTTGTAAGCCTTATTACTCGCTTTAAATGGTTTTATAATCTCATTATTGATTTTAAGTTTAATATTTTTACATTTTTTGTTAAAACAGATTATAATTGGATGTTTCCCTTGGGAAACGTGAAGCGAATCCCATCCATTGACAAGAAAAGTCCATTTATAGTCACCAATGCCTTTGTAAGTCTTATTACTCGCTTTAAATGGTTTTATAATCTCATTATTGATTTTAAGTTGAATTTTTTTGAATTTTTTGTTAAAACAGATTATAATTGGATGTTTCCCTCGGGAAACGTGAAGTGAATCCCATCTATTGACAAGAAAAGTCCATTTATAGTCACCAATGCCTTTGTAAGCCTTATTACTCGCTTTAAATGGTTTGATAATCTGATTATTGATTTTAAGTTTAATTTTTTAGAATTTTTCGTTAAAACATATTATAATTGGATGTTTCTCTCGAGAAACGTGAAGCGAATCCCATCCATTGACAAGAAAAGTCCATTTATAGTAACCAATGCCTTTGTAAGCCTTATTACTCGCTTTAAATGGTTTTATAATCTGATTATTGATTTTAAGTTTCATTTTTTTGAATTTTTCGTTAAAACAGATTATAATTGGATGTTTCCCTCGAGAAACGTGAAGCGAATCCCATCCATTGACAAGAAAAGTCCATTTCTAGTCACCAATGCCTTTGTAAGCCTTATTACTCGCTTTAAATGGTTTTATAATCTGATTATTGATTTTAAGTTTCATTTTTTTGAATTTTTCGTTAAAACAGATTATAATTGGATGTTTCCCTCGAGAAACGTGAAGCGAATCCCATCCATTGACAAGAAAAGTCCATTTATAGTCACCAATGCCTTTGTAAGCCTTATTACTCGCTTTAAATGGTTTTATAAACTCATTATTGATTTTAAGTTTAATTTTTTTACATTTTTTGTTAAAACAGATTATAATTGGATGTTTCCCTCGGGAAACGTGAAGTGAATCCCATCTATTGACAAGAAAAGTCTAGTTATAGTCACCAATGCCTTTGTAAGCCTTATTACTCACTTTAAATGGTTTTATAATCTCATTATTGATCTTAAGTTTAATTTTTTTTTACATTTTTGTTAAAACAGATTATAATTGGATGTTTCGCTCGAAAAACGTGAAGCGAATGCCGTCCATGGACAGGAAAAGTCCATTTATAGTCACCAATGCCTTTGTAAGCCTTATTACTCGCTTTAAATGGTTTTATAATCTCATTATTGATTTTAAGTTTAATTTTTTTACATTTTGTTGTTAAAACAGATTATAATAGGATGTTTCCCTCGAGAAACGTGAAGCGAATACCATCCATTGACAAGAAAAGTCCATTTATAGCCACCAATGCCTTTGTAAGCCTTATTACTGGCTTTAAATGGTTTTATAATCTGATTATTGATTTTAAGTTTAATTTTTTTGAATTTTTTGTTAAAGCAGATTATAATTGGATGTTTCCCTCGAGAAACGTGAAGGGAATCCCATCTATTGACAAGAAAAGTCCATTTATAGTCACCAATGCCTTTGTAAGCCTTATTACTCGCTTTAAATGGTTTTATAATCTGATTATTGATTTTAAGTTTAATTTTTTTGAATTTTTCGTTAAAACAGATTAGAATTGGATGTTTCCCTCGAGAAACATGAAGCGAATCCCATCCATTGACAAGAAAAGTCCATTTATAGTCACCAATGCCTTTGTAAGCCTTATTACTCGCTTTAAATGGTTTTATAATCTCATTATTGATTTTAAGTTTATTTTTTTTACATTTTTTGTTAAAACAGATTATAATTGGATGTTTCGCTCGAAAAACGTGAAGCGAATGCCGTCCATGGACAGGAAAAGTCCATTTATAGTCACCAATGCCTTTGTAAGCCTTATTACTCGCTTTAAATGGTTTTATAATCTCATTATTGATTTTAAGTTTAATTTTTTTACATTTTGTTGTTAAAACAGATTATAATAGGATGTTTCCCTCGAGAAACGTGAAGCGAATACCATCCATTGACAAGAAAAGTCCATTTATAGCCACCAATGCCTTTGTAAGCCTTATTACTTGCTTTAAATGGTTTTATAATCTGATTATTGATTTTAAGTTTAATTTTTTTGAATTTTTTGTTAAAGCAGATTATAATTGGATGTTTCCCTCGAGAAACGTGAAGGGAATCCCATCTATTGACAAGAAAAGTCCATTTATAGTCACCAATGCCTTTGTAAGCCTTATTACTCGCTTTAAATGGTTTTATAATCTGATTATTGATTTTAAGTTTAATTTTTTTGAACTTTTCGTTAAAACAGATTAGAATTGGATGTTTCCCTCGAGAAACATGAAGCGAATCCCATCCATTGACAAGAAAAGTCCATTTATAGTCACCAATCCCTTTGTAAGCCTTATTACTCGCTTTAAATGGTTTTATAATCTCATTATTGATTTTAAGTTTAATTTTTTTACATTTTTTATTAAAACAGATTATAATTGGATGTTTCCCTCGAGAAACGTGAAGCGAATCCCATCCATTGACAAGAAAAGTCCATTTATAGTCACCAATGCCTTTGTAAGCCTTATTACTCGCTTTAAATGGTTTTATAACCTCATTATTGATTTTAAGTTTAATTTTTTTACATTTTTTGCTAAAACAGATTATAATTGGATGTTTCCCTTGGGAAACGTGAAGGGAATCCCATCTATTGACAAGAAAAGTCCATTTATAGCCACCAATGCCTTTGTAAGCCTTATTACTTGCTTTAAATGGTTTTATAATCTGATTATTGATTTTAAGTTTAATTTTTTTGAATTTTTCATTAAAACAGATTATAATTGGATGTTTCCCTCGAGAAACGTGAAGTAAATCCCATCCATTGACAAGAAAAGTCCATTTATAGTCACCAATGCCTTTGTAAGCCTTATTACTCGCTTTAAATGGTTTTATAATCTGATTATTGATTTTAAGTTTAATTTTTTTACATTTTTTGTTAAAACAGATTATAATTGGATGTTTCCCTCGAGAAATGTGAAGTGAATCCCATCTATTGACAAGAAAAGTCCATTTATAGTCACCAATGCCTTTGTAAGCCTTATTACTCGCTTTAAATGGTTTTATAATCTGATTATTGATTTTAAGTTTAATTTTTTTGAATTTTTCATTAAAACAGATTATAATTGGATGTTTCCCTCGAGAAACGTGAAGCGAATCCCATCCATTGACAAGAAAATTCCATTTATAGTCACCAATGCCTTTGTAAGCCTTATTACTCGCTTTAAATGGTTTTATAATCTCATTATTGATTTTAAGTTTAATTTTTCTGAATTTTTCATTAAAACAGATTATAATTGGATGTTTCCCTCGAGAAACGTGAAGCGAATCCCATCCATTGGCAAGAAAAGTCCATTTATAGTCACCAATGCCTTTGTAAGCCTTATTACTCGCTTTAAATGGTTTTATAATCTCATTATTGATTTTAAGTTTAATTTTTTTACATTTTTTGTTAAAACAGATTATAATTGGATGTTTCCCTCGGGAAACGTGAAGTGAATCCCATCTATTGACAAGAAAAGTCCATTTATAGTCACCAATGCCTTTGTAAGCCTTATTACTCGCTTTAAAAGGTTTTATAATCTGATTATTGATTTTAAGTTTCATTTTTTTGAATTTTTCGTTAAAACAGATTATAATTGGATGTTTCCCTTGAGAAACGTGAAGCGAATCCCATCCATTGACAAGAAAATTCCATTTATAGTCACCAATGCCTTTGTAAGCCTTATTACTCGCTTTAAATGGTTTTATAATCTCATTATTGATTTTAAGTTTAATTTTTCTGAATTTTTCGTTAAAACAGATTATAATTGGATGTTTCCCTCGAGAAACGTGAAGCGAATCCCATCCATTGACAAGAAAAGTCCATTTATAGTCACCAATGCCTTTGTAAGCCTTATTACTCGCTTTAAATGGTTTTATAATCTCATTATTGATTTTAAGTTTAATTTTTTTCAATTTTTCGTTAAAACATATTATAATTGGATGTTTCCCTCGAGAAACGTGAAGCGAATCCCATCCATTGACAAGAAAAGTCCATTTATAGTCACCAATGCCTTTGTAAGCCTTATTGCTCGCTTTAAATGGTTTTATAACATCATTATTGATTTTAAGTTTAATTTTTTTACATTTTTTGTTAAAACAGATTATAATTGGATGTTTCGCTCGAAAAACGTGAAGCGAATGCCGTCCATGGACAGGAAAAGTCCATTTATAGTCACCAATGCCTTTGTAAGCCTTATTACTCGCTTTAAATGGTTTTATAATCTCATTATTGATTTTAAGTTTAATTTTTTTACATTTTGTTGTTAAAACAGATTATAATAGGATGTTTCCCTCGAGAAACGTGAAGCGAATACCATCCATTGACAAGAAAAGTCCATTTATAGTCACCAATGCCTTTGTAAGCCTTATTACTCGCTTTAAATGGTTTTATAATCTCATTATTGATTTTAAGTTTACTTTTTTTACATTTTTTGTTAAAACAGATTATAATTGGATGTTTCCCTCGAGAAACGTGAAGCGAATCCCATCCATTGACAAGAAAAGTCCATTTATAGTCACCAATGCCTTTGTAAGCCTTATTACTCGCTTTAAATGGTTTTATAATCTGATTATTGATTTTAAGTTTAATTTTTTTGAATTTTTCGTTAAAACATATTATAATTGGATGTTTCCCTCGAGAAACGTGAAGCGAATCCCATCCATTGACAAGAAAAGTCCATTTATAGTCACCAATCCCTTTGTAAGCCTTATTACTCGCTTTAAATGGTTTTATAATCTCATTATTGATTTTAAGTTTACTTTTTTTACATTTTTTGTTAAAACAGATTATAATTGGATGTTTCCCTCGAGAAACGTGAAGCGAATCCCATCCATTGACAAGAAAAGTCCATTTATAGTCACCAATGCCTTTGTAAGACTTATTACTCGCTTTAAATGGTTTTATAATCTCATTATCGATTTTAAGTTTAATTTTTTTACATTTTTTGTTAAAACAGATTATAATTGGATATTTCCCTCGGGAAACGTGAAGTGAATCCCATCTATTGACAAGAAAATTCCATTTATGCTCACCAATGGCTTTGTAAGCCTTATTACTCGCTTTAAATGGTTTTATAATCTGATTATTGATTTTAAGTTTAATTTTTTTGAATTTTTCGTTAAAACAGATTATAATTGGATGTTTCCCTCGAGAAACGTGAAGCGAATCCCATCCATTGACAAGAAAAGTCCATTTATAGTCACCAATGCCTTTGTAAGCCTTATTACTCGCTTTAAATAATTTTATAATCTCATTATTGATTTTAAGTTTAATTTTTTTACATTTTTTGTTAAAACAGATTATAATTGGATGTTTCCCTCGGGAAACATGAAGTGAATCCCATCCATTGACAAGAAAAGTCCATTTATAGTCACCAATGCCTTTGTAAGCCTTATTACTCGCTTTAAATGGTTTTATAATCTGATTATTGATTTTATGTTTAATTTTTTTGAATTTTTCGTTAAAACAGATTATAATTGGATGTTTCCATCGAGAAACGTGAAGCGAATCCCATCCATTGGCAAGAAAAGTGCATTTATAGTCACCAATGCCTTTGTAAGCCTTATTACTCGCTTTAAATGGTTTTATAATCTCATTTTTCATTTTAAGTTTAATTTTTTTACATTTTTTGTTAAAACAGATTATAACTGGATGTTTCCCTCGAGAAACGTGAAGCGAATCCCATCCATTGACAAGAAAAGTCTATTTATAGTCACCAATGCCTTTGTAAGCCTTATTACTCGCTTTAAATGGTTTTATAATCTCATTATTGATTTTAAGTTTAATTTTTTTGAATTTTTCATTAAAACATCTTATAATTGGATGTTTCCCTCGAGAAACGTGAAGCGAATCCCATCCATTGACAAGAAAAGTCCATTTATAGTCACCAATCCCTTTGTAAGCCTTATTACTCGCTTTAAATGGTTTTATAAACTCATTATTGATTTTAAGTTTAATTTTTTTACATTTTTTGTTAAAACAGATTATAATTGGATGTTACCCTCGGGAAACGTGAAGTGAATCCCATCTATTGACAAGAAAAGTCTAGTTATAGTCACCAATGCCTTTGTAAGCTTTATTACTCACTTTAAATGGTTTTATAATCTCATTATTGATCTTAAGTTTAATTTTTTTTACATTTTTTGTTAAAACAGATTATAATTGGATGTTTCGCTCGAAAAACGTGAAGCGAAATCCGTCCATGGACAGGAAAAGTCCATTTATAGTCACCAATGCCTTTGTAAGCCTTATTACTCGCTTTAAATGGTTTTATAATCTCATTATTGATTTTAAGTTTAATTTTTTTACATTTTGTTGTTAAAACAGATTATAATAGGATGTTTCCCTCGAGAAACGTGAAGCGAATACCATCCATTGACAAGAAAAGTCCATTTATAGTCACCAATGCCTTTGTAAGTCTTATTACTCGCTTTAAATAATTTTATAATCTCATTATTGATTTTAAGTTTAATTTTTTTACATTTTTTGTTAAAACAGATTATAATTGGATGTTTCCCTCGGGAAACATGAAGTGAATCCCATCCATTGACAAGAAAAGTCCATTTATAGTCACCAATGCCTTTGTAAGCCTTATTACTCGCTTTAAATGGTTTTATAATCTGATTATTGATTTT